>NW_022196199.1:0-144062 GCF_008641045.1 Pistacia vera
GAATCATCTCAATCGGAGCTCGGATGAGAGAATTATGCCCAGAATACGAAGCAGTGGCGAAACTGTCCGAATTCCCCTAATTAATTCCGTTTTTCAATTAACACCTCCATTTGCTTCCTAAACCAAATTAAAGTAATAATTAGTACTATTAGGTATCAAATACTTATAAAAGACTAAACATTAAGGGGGTTAAATATGACATTTTGCATTCCCATCACCATCAGATTAAGATTATTTCCTTTTTCATTAAGGGATAAAGCAAAGGGATGGTTAATGGCACTATCAGCAGGACCATTCCGAACCTGGAATGAATTGGCACTAAAGTTCCTCACTAAGTACTTCCCTCTAGTGAAATCTGCAAAGATGAGAAATGATATCACATCATTTCTATAGGAAGAGAATGAGTCACTTTATGAAGCATGGGAGAGATACAAGGAACTGTTGAGAAAGTGTCCACACCATGGTTTGCCTGATTGGATGCAAGTCCAAACTTTCTATAATGGGTTGCTAACAAATGTGCAAACAATGGTGGATGCAACATTTGGATGAGTATTGCAAAACAAGACACTTGAAGAAGCATATGAGTTACTTGAAGTCCTGGCAAGTAACAACTATCAGAGACCCAATGAAAGAATTCATCCAAAGAAGTCTATGGGTATTCATGAAGTTGATGCTTACACGGCCATTTCAGCCCAACTGACAGCACTTCAAAAACAATTAGGAGGTATGCTAGTAAATTCAATTCAAACACCTCAAGTAACATGTGATTTTTGTGAAGGTAACCATGCGAGCATTGAATGCCAAGTGGGGAATAATTTTGCTTCAGCATCTTCATCATCAGAACAAGTCAATTATTTGGCTAGGAATCAGAGACAATTGAATGATCCTTTCTCCAACACGTACAATCCTAGTTGGAGAAATCATTCAAACTTGTCTTGGGGCAATCAGAATAATCAGAATAATCAATGGAATCAAAGAACAATGCTAAACAATCAAGTGGGGTGAATAATAAACCAGGGGATCAAAGAGTTTTGAAATTGGAGGATATGTTCGAAAAGTTCATGCAAGAGACCATAGGTTTTATGAGTGAGACGAGGGCAAATTTTAGAAACCAAGGGGCATCCATTCGAAACTTGGAAGTACAGATGGTCAGATAGCTGAAAAGTTGAATGATCGACCTCAAGGTTCCTTACCAAGTAACACAGTGAAAAATCCACGTGAACAAGCAAATGCAATAACTTTACGAAGTGGAACAGTTTTGGAAGAGGTTGAACAAAGAGGGAAACAAGTCAACCCACCAAAAGAAAGGGAAGATTCTGATGAGGAAGTCGAAGAAGAAATCATTGTTGAGGAAGAGTCAAAAAAGCTCCGAGAAGAAGAACTAAAGAAGGAAGAGATGCCAAAACAGAAGAAGGAAAAAATACCATTTCCTGAGATACCGCCAGAGTCGGCACATCAGACCCCTCCTGTGCCTTTTTCTCAAAGGCCTAGAAAGAAAAATCAGGATAAGCAGTTCACGAAATTCCTTGAGGTATTTAAAAAACTGCATATTAACATTCCTTTTGCAGATTCCTTACAGAAGATGCCGAGCTACGCTAAGTTCTTTAAGGACATTCTAGTAAATAAGAGAAAGTTGGAAGAAGAGGAAACAGTGATGCTTACGGAGGAATGCAGTGCCATCCTACAGAAGAAGCTACCTCCAAAACTCAAAGATCTAAAGAGTTTTACTATCCCTTGTGTTATAGGAAATATTGCATTTGATAAAGTTTTGTGTGATCTGGGTGCAAGTATTAATCTAATGCATTTTTCTATTTTTAAGAGATTAGGGATTGGTGAAGTGAAACCTACAATAGTATCTTTGCAACTTGCAGATCGATCCATTAAGCATCTCAGGGGCATTGTTGTAGATGTACTAGTTAAGGTGGACAAGGTCATTTTTCTGACAGACTTTGTTGTGTTGAATATGGAAGAAGACAAGGAAATTCCTCTCATTTTGGGACAACCATTTCTTGCTACAGGGAGAGCCTTAATTGATTAACAAAAAGGGAAGTTGATCCTAAGGGTCTAAGATGAAACGGTGACATTTAATGTATTCGAGGTAATGAAATTTCCATCAGAATCAGAATTAGATTCATGTTTTAGTGTGGATTTGGTGGATAAACTTGTAGCGGATACCATCAAAGAGAACACCCCTCATCTACCTCTAGAAGCTTGCATTGCCCAATCCAAAATGACTGATGTGGAAGAGCCAAAGAAGAATGAATGTGCTAGGTTGTTGGAAGCACTTCAACCGATAGACATAAACCAATATCTAGCATTTAAAGATTTTGACATAGAAGAAGAAAAGGAAAAGGCAAAAACAGAAGAACTTCCAAAGCTCGAACTGAAGCCTTTACCATCTCACCTTAAATATGTGTATCTTGGTGAATTAGAAAGCTTTCTGGTGATCATCAATGCAAAGCTGAGTAAAGTGGAGGAAGAGAGATTAGTTTGAGTATTACGAGAGCATAAATCAACCATTGGATGGACCATTTCTGACATTAAAGGCATTTCTCCGTCTCTTTGTATGCACAAGATACTCATGGAAGATGATTTCAAGCCTAGGGTGCAACCACAATTGAGATTGAATCCTTCTATGAAGGAAGTGGTGAGAAAGGAAGTGGTGAAGCTCTTAGATGCAGGCATCATCTACCCTATTTCAGATAGTCCTTGGGTGAGTGTAACACCTACTGAAAACTGTACAATGCATGCATAATAACAATAGAAAAGTTGGGCCCAAAGTTTTCTTTTCATTACAATTCATGTGTCTTTTATACATAAAGAGTACTGTTTACAAAAATGTATTTTAAAAGACAAAACAGGGGAAACAGTGTAGCTATTCCTCATTGCTTGCCGACGCCCCTCCGACCGTAACATCATCTAGAACCTGCATCCACAAAGGAAAATAACGGGGTGAGCACAAAATAATGCTCAGTAAGTAAAACTCTTCTATCCTGTCGTCCCCGTATGAATAACTCTTAATTCTTTCCTATGCTATCTCTATTCATTTCTGTTTCTAAACAATCATGGCCTCATCTTACCGGAGGTACGGCCGATGGCTTTCACACAGCACCATCTCACTCTCTATGGCTATCGGGTGGAATTCACACAGTACCAACCCGTTCTTAGTGACTACCGAGTGAGATCACAAAGCACCAACTCGGTTCTTTCTAACTATCGGTTGGAGATCACCTAGCGCCTAACCCGTTCCTCATGAATTTTGGGTAACGATCACCAAGCATTTACCCTTCTCTAGTCACATCGGTGATGGTCCACAAGCATCAACCCGTTTCTACTACAATTGTCGGATGATATCACAAGAGCATCACCTACTTATCTATCACTAACCGGGTAGCGGTCACAAAGCATCTACCCATTTCTACTACTCCTCGGTGACGATCACAAAGCATCGACCCATCACTCTAGGCTATTCGGATGTGATCCCAAAGCATCATCCGTTCCCATAACGGTCGGGTAATGATCACAAAGCATCATCCCAACTATACTACCTTCTAATTCATCCTATTGTCATTTTTCAATGCTCTCTACCTTTAGAGTAATTTACCCACTAAGCTCTCTACTCATAGGTAATTGCATAAACCATTCCTTACACTTTCTTAGGTCACTTTTCCACGTACAACTATGCCTATGGATGGTTCATCTTCACCAATGCACTTATTAGATATGCCAACATGCAATGTTGCAAGAATTAAGGTTCATTTCCACACTCAACCTCTATTAGGCATTTCATCAACAACTCATTTCTCTCAAATTTTGCAAGGTATAAACCATCACAAAGCATAGAAATCTCTATTTAATCCTTCATCATACATGCTATATTACATGCACATAACATACTACAATCATTTCTATCAAAACCCTAATCAAGAAACTTCATAAATCTGCAACTTGGGTTGGGTTTTACTTACCTTGTTAAGGAGAGCAACTTCACAAACTTTTCCTTTCACTTGTTTAGCTTGACTTCTCCTCTCAATCTAACACAAAAGATGAAAACCCTCAAACTTCATATGGTTTAAACTCCTAAAATCACACAACTAAGAAGAAATCCTTACCTTAGAAGCCTTAGGTGTCTGCTTTTCTACCCCAAAATCCTTCAAAAATCCCTTGGAAAACCTTGATCAAAAGAAAGATAAGTTTAGGAGAAGAATGGAGATCACGTTTGAGAAGAAGAAATGAGGGTTTACCTTTGATTCTAATTCCTGTTAATGAACTATTACACACCAGTCCCTCTTTGCCTTGTCTAACTTTGGGATTCCTCCATATCCTTTGCATTCCTTACAACTCCCCCTATCTCAACCTATGCTCCATGAATACCTTACAATTAACTCCCCACTTTTCCTGCTAATTAGGGGTAGAAAGGTCAAATTGTCCCTAAGGAAGAAAATATCTAAAACTCAATCAACCTTTTATTCGGCCCGTCGCCGCGGCGAAGAAACCTTTGTCGCCGCGGCGAAACTTTCCAGGGAGTTCCCCTTGGTTTCAACACAGCTTCGCCGCGGCGAAGAACGGCAGACTGAACTTCTTCTGTTTTCATCCAATTTTCAGGGCAAACATTCAACACAACACTCAAACAAGTAATAATAACAAAAACCAACTCGATTAAGGGCAAAAGAGGAAACAATAACAACGTACCTCAAGCGGGGCGTTACAGTGAGCACGGTGCAAGTGGTTCAAAAGAAAGGAGGTATCACAGTAATAAAGAACGAAAGCAATGAATTGATACCGACTAGGACAGTCACGGGTTGGAGGGTGTGTATCGACTATAGAAAGTTGAATGAAGCAATAAGAAAGGATCATTTTCCACTTCCTTTCATTGATCAAATGTTAGAAAGACTGGCGGGGCATGCTTATTATTGTTTCCTAGATGGCTTTTCAGGTTATAATCAGATTGTCATTGCTCCTAAAGATCAAGAGAAGGCGACATTCACTTGTCCTTATGGTACCTTTGCTTATAGAAGGATGCCTTTTGGGTTGTGTAATGCACCGGCCATATTACAGCGATGCATGATGTCGATTTTCGGTGACATGGTGTAGCAATTCATAGAAGTCTTCATGGATGACTTCTCTGTTTTTGTTTCATCTTTTGATAATTGTCTGTCTAACCTTTCCTTTATTTTGCAACGATGTCAAGATACAAATTTGGTGCTCAACTGGGAGAAGTGTCACTTCATGGTTCAAGAAGGAATAATACTCGGTCATCGAATTTCAAGGGATGGCATTGATAATCTGTGGATTTTACTGTTTTCATTAGAATTTTTAGTCGGATTTCAGGTACTTTCTAGTTCATTTTAACCAGAATTTTTGCTTAAATCTTTACATTTCATGTTTCAGGTTAAAACGGACATTTTGAGCAAATAAGGACAAAATTGGAAATTCCAAACTCAGAAGTAAGCGGATCTCATAAGTTGGGAGAGTTCTGAAGCAGAATAAAGCATTATGAAGCTCGCTTCCAAGGGAGAGCACCGAAGATCAAAGAATCAAGCGAAGATGCAAGCAGAGTGGCAGTTCTGTGATTTCAGAACTTTTCAAGAAGCTTCGCCACAGCGAAGACTTATTCTTCGTCGCGGCGAAGCACGCCAGACACGAACATGTCTGCTTCTCTCTTCGCCGTGACGAGGTTTCTTCTTCGCCGCGACGACGGTCGTGAATTCCAGTTTTGTAAAACGCACAGTTTTACTTAGTGTGTGTTTTTCTGGGAAATTTGGGCGAAGTATAAAAGGAAACACTTAGCATTTTTCCGGAGGAGGTCGAATAGGGTTTAGAGCAGCTTTTGCATTTCTTTTGATTTTATCTTTGAACAATTTTGAGCTGTAGAAGGGTGAAGATTCGAATTCAAACCAGAGGATTCATCATTTGGGGAGATTTCTTGTTCAACATATCACTCTAAGGCCAACCAAACAATAATACTAATGAATCAACTCAAAAAGAACAAAAGAAGAAGCATTAACTACATACCTCAAGTGGGGCGTTACACCATCACTCCCATAAACACTTTAACAACCTTCCCTTGCACCAAATCTAGCCAATTTTGAAGAAAATTTTGGAAACCCTAGGTTTTCCAAAATGGGGGATTTTGCAATTCGAAGAAAAATTGGAGTGATTGAAGGTTCATCAAGCTTGGGTGTGGTAAGATTTGGAGTTTTCATGCTTTTGTTTTTACAGACTTCATGGTTTGAATGATTAATCTTTAGATTATTGCCTGAACTCGAAATTTTTGGATATTACTTGCATGTTTAGAGTTTTGATTTGTGTTTAGAGTGTGGAAGTGTTGATTTTGATTGATTGGTGGTTAAGCCAGTTTGAGTGTATGCTTGTGAAGTTTGTGAGTGCATAAGGAAGTTTGGTGATTGTTGGGGTGTGATTGTTGATTTCGAGATTGTTGGGGTGTGATTGTTGATTTCGAAATTGATAAGGTATTGAGGAACTAAATTGAAGTTGTGAGACGTTTGCAGTAGTGTTAGAGTAGGCAGTTGAATTGCTGATTTTAGTTGTAGAGTGTAGACAGTACTTTTGAGAGAAAATTCCACTCAAAGCAGTTCCAATGGGTAAGAGCAAACAGGTCGATAATAGATTTGTGAATGAGAAGGCTAAGCAGTGTTACGATAATACAATGTATAGCTAGTAATTCTTTGAAAAATATATGATAAAATCCACTAAATAACTTTTATAAACATATATACATAATGTAAAATCCAAAAATTCTAATTTTAATTCGTATAAATATATACACAAAATACTGATATACATTAGTAAGCACAAGGTAATCTTGAACAGTGCCACCAAACTCCCGCCACTTCTTGACATCCCACCCGATAGCAAATCATCTAGTACCTACAAAACAGTAAAATAATGCAGTGAGAACTAATTGCTCAGTAAGTAAACGAAACTGCACGACTGTTCTTCCTCCGTTACTCATGTTCTGATTTTCCTTTTCTCACTTTATTCTTTGCTAATATTATTCATTCCTTTCTATTATTATGCATTCTTTTCTGATATTCTGCTTTCTTTTCTGATACTCTGATTTGCTACTTACCAATGTGCAAAGACAATTAATAAAACTGTCCATCGTCAAGCACATAAAAATACTGAATCATGTAAGTAGCATAATACATATGCAAAATAATAAAACTTTCCTGAGAAAAGAACTTTCTTTTCTTTTCTGTTTCTATTTCTCTTATGTTGTATCTCTTTCTTTTCTTCTCTGTTTCTCTTTCTTTTCTTTCTTCTTTCTAGTTTGCCCATTGGACTAGGTTGATGCATGGATTTGGAACCCTGGCCATGTGAGTGGGTACAGTCCTAATCTGCATGCACTACTCATGGACTATACAAGTACTGTATCTCTCTGATGTGGCCGCTCGCTCGTGGCGGCGTGCATGTAGGTATACTCTATTGGGTACAGTCCTCATCCACATACACTACTCACGGACTATACAAATACTATATCTCTCTACTAATGCCGCTCACTCGTGGCGGCGTCTATGTGGGCATCTCTATCACTCATGGGTTCCCCATCGGAAAAACCTTATATCATAGTATAGAATAGAAAGAGATACTATGCACATTTCAACATGAATTTCCAAGTTATGGAAATTCTACACTTGCATTCTTTAAAAAACATAAACTTCCATATATGAACATATCATTTCATCATGACCATTTTGTGGATGCATAATAAATTCATAGAAATATATCATCCGTAGGCTTGTTTATACATGCACAAGCTCATACTTAGGTGATATATAACATATTACACATAGGCTCCATGGTCATTCATTACATCAAATATATATGTTCATACAATCATTAAATAATCATAAAGACCACTCATTCAAACATGCTTCACAACCCTTTAAGTATCATTTTCATACTTGGAATCAATTATAGATTATTAGACTACAAATAAACTAATAAAGTGGAAGCACTTTTGAGATAGTCATTCTGCACACATCATATTCAAGAAGGCATATCTTGAGTTATACACCTGAGATTGCTATGATCTTGGTCTCATGTTAAAGCTTAGAGAAAGGGCTACAACTTTTATGTTTACTACTCAACCCAGTTCGATAGATAAGATTCTCAAAAATCACTCAGAAAATCACGGATTTGACAGGGCAACCTTGGTAACATGCCTACTTTAAGGCTTTTCCATACCTATTTACCTCCACTTACTCCCTAACCTTTCCTAACCATTCTCCCCTGTCAAAACAGGTTAAAAGATCAATAATATACATTCAAACTTCAAGTCTTGCCTTTCTCCAACCCTTTCCTCATTAGGGTTTAGCCAACTCATGCATGTACTTTCTCTTTGGATTTTCATCAAACACTTCATATGCACATGCAACTACCTTGTTGGCTACACTTCCACAACTCTCTAATTTAACCAAATCGTGAGCCAAAAATTCACTAATTATAGCATCAAACCTGTCCATTTTCAATAATTCTCTACACTTCAAAAATCTCAACACCAAATCTTCCACAACTTCACCAAATCTTCACATAACCATACACCACTTCTCATGGCTAGAATTAATACATCAATAAACATAAAAATCAGCCCACAATTCTTTTATACCATCACATATAAACATGCAAATAATTTATTCAACACAAGTTTTGCTCAAATAAAGGTTCAAATTAGGTTTACTTACCTTGAATATGTGAGAACATTTCCCTTTTGCTCTAAATCTCTTCCTCTTGGACCTAGATCATATAAAAACCATAAGAATTTAAAACTTTAAAGTTTAATCACATTCCTTTTGCTAGAATCTTACCTTAGGATGCTTTAGGATTGAAAATCTCCAAAATTCCAAACCAAATCCTATGATTTTCCTTTGAAATTTAGTGAAGGAAATTGAGAGAAAATGGGGTATAGGTGGTGTTAACAAGGGCTGAAGTATGTTAGGGTTTCTTCAAATAAAGCCTTATATTAAATAATATATGCATGTATTCCCATTTTGCCCTTGCACTTTCGCTAAAATTCCATCTATGCCCCTTAGTCAATTACCATAATACCCTCAGTTTTATTGCATTCTCCATGAAATTCTATCTCTTTTCACTCCCCACAATTTCAACTAATTTTGAGTGAAAAGACCATTTTACCCTTAATGAACTTTTAAGGAATTTTCTTCACATTTGTCTAAGGTAACTTCAAAAAAATCCAACGAAGGGTATTAGGGCATAAGTAAAATTACGTACCTTGATGTGGGTGTTACAGTTACGAAGTAGCAATTCAATGAAAAGACAAGAGTTTTATTGCTGAGAGAGGATTAACCACTATCCATGCAGAAGCTTGGATCAAAGGGAAAGGTTGAGACATCTTTCTGCTTGAACCTAAGCATTTCGCCATAGAGCCAATTGTAAGAGAGTTTTATGAGAACTTCCCTGAGTGTGAGCCCGGGCATGTATATGTGAGGGGTATTAAGGTGCCATTTAGTGCAAAGATCATCAATGAATTCTACTAGATTGATCAAATTGACCGTGATGAGTATGTAGAATTCAAGGCTAAGGAGATTAATTATGATGAGATACTTAAGGTTTTAGCAAAGCCAGGTACCTCTTAGGAATTCCCGAAGAAGGGAAGGAGAAGCATAAAAGGGACTAATTTGATTCCCATGGCTAGAATTTGGCAATACTTTGTCTGTGCGAGGATGGTTCCAAAAACACACTACAGTTGAGTGGATTTTGAGCGAGCAATCTTACTTTATGCCATTGCCACTGGAAAGAAAATGGATGTGGGGAATATCATAATGGAGAATATAATGCATGTAGCCAAACTAGTGACAACACGCTTTGCCTTTCCACATCTCATCACTGAAATTTGCATGAAAGTTGGAGTCAAGAAGGTAGATGATGAACCACTTCTTCATCTTGCCCCAGTCCTCGACCAAGTCTATTATTATAAGCTCCTAGATCGTCCTACCATTGGAGAAGCTAGTTCAAGCTCAAAAAGACCAAGAACCAGAACCTCTACCACAACTCTTGCTCCATCTCCCATGATAAAAGAAATGTTACAACAGATCCTGAAAAAGATGGACAGAATGGAAAGGCATCAAGATTGGATGGCAGATCAGACTCGCACATTGTATGAGATGCAATCGAAGTGCTGCACCAATCTAGGAATTGATTTAGCCAATTTCCAATTGCTAGAATGGCAAGAGGAAGAGGAAGATCAAATTTAGGATGATGCCATGGAGGAAGAGGACGATGCTGATGGAAAGGATGCAGATGAATGAGCCTAGAATACAGTTTGTTTTATTTTATTTTTGTACAGTGGAACATAATTTTGTTAGAGTAGGTGCCCTAGAGCCAATCAATTATTGTGGAATTGACTCTTTGTAATAATGTTCATTAATCAATAAAAGGCAATTTTATTCTACATCGCATAAATCATTATTATTGCAATAAGTATTGATATATGCCCTTAGAATGGTGGAACCATGATGAGGGTATCAAGTGTTTCAAATCTTGATAGTGAGAACCCTATGAGCACATATGGTGGCCATTCTACAAACGTTCGTAGCCCTAGTATTATTCTGAAGTAAGGGCACAGATAATACGATAAGGCTATCATAGTGTTGAACGATCCTGTCGAAAGGCAGTGACTGATCTCACTTGTCAAGGTTGTTTGGTGACAACCTGGTGCAACACATGGGTGCTTGCTGTAGGCAATTACACCACAGCAAGTTCACTGGACTGACCCACCAAAGGATTCCATATGGTTGCACCCCGATGTCGATGGAACACATCCTTTTTTTTTCGATAACGAATTGGTGGTGCAGTGATCCTTAGACTTGAGACCACCGAGTGCCTGGTGCACCGTTGGTGTAGTTTGAAACTAGCCAAACGTAGTTCTTTTCAGAGCTTCAATACGGTGGTGATTGGCTGCATCAAGGAGTGTATCAAGACTATGATGGATTGACAGAGGATTCATCACTCCTGGGAATGGGAGAAAGTTATCTCACGGTGCAATTCAATATATGGCAATGCACTAAAACTGTGGCCACATTGGGATTGAGTTGTTGCTCTATCCAGTTTATAATACGGTCATCAGTCTAGAAACTGAATAAATAATATCGAGAGTAACCGAAGGTTGACACTATTTCTATGCCTTCGTCTCGTCAAGATAACGTATGATGAAAGGATCGAATTGCATGGTAACCATATTGTTGACAGGTAGCTACTTTGCTGAATCCGAATCTATGTGTGGCCATGATGCCTTGCTAGGGGCTAATCTTGGTCTGTGTATTAATGAGACGATTAATTGTGTTAATCGCGATACTAACATTGCCGATATGATGAGGAGCCTATGGTTCACACATAGAAGACAATTTAAGATCCAAGAAGAAACAAGGGTGTTTTCGTCTTTTAAGGCAAAAGGGTATTTTGGTAATTTCATAGTTGTATTAAATTTGTTGAGGTCGTAGCTTTTATTCAATTGTTAAAAAATTAAATAGTGAGATTACGTTTAATGTGTGTTCACACATATTTAATATATTATCATTATTGTTAAATGTTAATATATATATTTAAATATATATATTAATTGATTTAATTGAGATAATGATGGAAAAAATAAAAATATCAAATTGGAGTGTTTGGCAACATGGCGTTTGGGTTGGAGCCCAAGCCTATTCCATATGGGAATAGGGCACATGATTATTGACTATAAAAGAAAAATGTGTTAATTAATGGACAATTTTTTTGAAAAACATAGCAGCCCCTCTTGATAATGCACTCCCACGGCAAAAACACTTTAGGCTCTAAAATCAATTCAATTGATTTGCTTTCTTCTTTAATTGATTTGCTTTCTTCTTATCTTGAGCCAAAAAGGATCTAGCAAATTCCTCTTTGGTTCTTTTGAGATTGTCTTCGTGTGGACTACTTGGGTTCGATCCTACGCTGGATCGGTAGCAAAAGTCGTTGACAAATTTGGAGGAGCCTCCAACGTGTGTTTGTTTTCTTTAACTCAGAATGATTTTTCTGTAGAGTTTATTTAATATGAATTGTAAATTATACCCTTGATTGGCTATGTAAACGATCTCTATATTATTTTTTTTGTTTCCGCTGCATTACGGACTGTTTACTAATAGTGGTATCGAGCCTAGGGACTAATTTTACAATTTTTATTTGGATGGTTTAACATGTATCGATGATATATGTTGCCTTATAAAATCTGCGTTAAATCATGTTTTTGAGAAATTGATTAATCGATTAATTTTAATTTGTTGATGATCTGCTGGTTTGGTATAATGGTTGATGGACTTTTGTTGAGATCAATGTGTTTATTGATTGCAAAATCTGTTCAGAGTGTTTTTGGTTGCTGTATGAACAGATCCAGCTACAGATCTATGTACGCTCGCCACGGCGATATAACCCATCGCCGCAGCGAGCGTTGTATGCTCACGCTGGTGGCAAAACCAGATCTGTAGTTCGCAATTTGGGATTACACAATTTTGTCTCAATGTAACTGCAGTGTGCTGGAGAGCTCGAATAAGTGTACTGCAACGAATTCTACAATTGATGCTAAGTGTATCGCATTTTAATGCTGCCGTGTAAGCGGTTTGGATCAAGAAGTTCATTACTGAACTTAACTTGATTCCAACATTGTTATCCAGTATCGTTGTAATGCGATAACAATGGAACCATGTTGTGGTTGAGGAATCACGGTCTCACCAGTAATCCAAACACTTACTTAGTTGATTCAATTTGATCTAAATGATCGTAAGAAAGGGAATGTGTATATTTGCAGAATCCTACCAACCCACTATTAAGTTTCTGTTGTAGCAGACGCATGATGGGCACTTGGGTCATTCAATGTTAGGTGCATGAATGATTAGCTATAGTGCAAGTGGGGTTGTTGGAGTAGGTGTCCAGAGCCAATCAATTATTGTGGAATTGACTCTTTGTAATAATGTTCATTAATCAATAAAAGGCAATTTTATTCTATATCGCGTAAATCATTATTATTGCAATATGTATTGATATAGTCCTTAGAATGGTAGAACCGTGACGAGGGTATCAAGTGTTTCAAATCTGATAGTGAGAACCCTATGAGCACATATGGTGGCCATTCTAGAAATGTCCATACCCCAGTATTATTCTGAAGTAAGGGCACAGATAATACGGTAAGGTTATCATAGTGTTAAACGACCCTGTCAAAAGGCAGTGACTGATCTCACTTGTCAAGGTTGTTTGGTGACAACCTAGTGCAAACATGGGTGCTTGCTGTAGGCGATTACACCGCAAGTTCACTGACTGACCCACCAAGGGATTCCATATGGATGGTAACCCTAGTGTCTATGGAACAAATCCTCTAACGAATGGTGGTGCATGTGATCCTTAGACTTGAGATCACCGAGCGCCTTGTGCACCAATTGGTGTAGTTTGACACTAGCCTAAGGCAGTTCTTTTCAAAGCTGTCAATACGGTGGTGATTGGCTGCATCAAAGAGTGTATCAAGACTATGGTGGATTGATAAAGGATTCATCGCTCCCGAGTATGGGAGAAGTTTCTCATGGCGCAATTCAGTATATGGCAGACACTAAAACTATGCCCACATAGGATTGAGTGTTGCCCTATCCAGTTTATAATACGGTTCATTAGTCCAGAAACTGAATAAATAATATCGAGAGTAACCAAAGGTTGACATATTCTATACCTTCGTCTCGCGAGATAACGTATGATGAAAGGATCAATTGCACGGTAACCAATCGTTGACAGATAGCTGCTTTGCTGAATCCGAATCTATTGTGCCATGATCCTTGCTAGGGGTCAATCTTGGTCTGTGTATTAGTGAGACGATTAATTGGTGTTAATCGTGATACCATACACTGCATATGATGAAAGCCTATGGTCAGACACATATAAGACAATTTAAGATCCGAAGAAGAAGGGGCTTTCATCTTTAAGGCGAAAGGGTATTTTGGTATTAACAATGCAATTAAATTTGCTGAGGTCGTAGCCTTTATTTATTTGTTAGAAATTAAATAAGTGAAATACGTTTAAATGTGTTCGCACATATTTAAATATATTATCATTATTGTTAAATGTTATATATATATAATTGATTTTAATTGAGATAATGATGGAAAAAATAAAAATATCAAATTGGGAGTTGTTGGCAACATGGGCGTTTGGGTTGGAGCCCAAGCCTATTCCATATGGGAATAGGGCAACATGATTATTGACTAAAAAGAAAAATGTGTTAATTAAATGGGACAGATTTTTCTTTGAAAAACACAGCAGCCCCTCTTTGATAATACACTCCCACGGTAGAAACACTTTAGGCTCTAAAATCAATTCAATTGATTTGCTTTCTTCTTAATCTTGAAGCCAAAGAGGATCTAGCAAATCCCTCCTTGGTTCTTTTGAGATTGTCTTCGTGTGGACTACGTGGGTTCGATCCTATACTTGGATCGGTAGCAAAACATTCGTTGACATTTGGAGGAGCCTCCACGTGTGTTTGTTTTCTTTGAACTCAGATTTATTTTTCTGCAGATTTTATTTAATATGAATTGTAAAATTATTACTTGATCTTGGCTCATGTAAACATCTCTATATATATTTGTTTTGTTTCCTGCGTATACGGGACCGTTTACTAACAAGTTTTTCTTGTTTTTATGTTTATTTGTTTTGCATTCTTAGGTTTTAGGTTTAGTTGGTTAAGGTCTGAGAATGAGATGTAATTTTTCCATAATCTGTGAGTTTTCTAACACATTTTGGACACTTGTTTATGTGTTTTGATAGATTTCGCTGATGAAGAGGATGATGAAGGGATGTCCAAATTTGAGCTCACTTCGATCTTCACGGATTAATCAGGGGAGTATCTCACACCTTATGATCGTTTTTCTTTACTCAAATGTGCATTTTGATTATATTGAGGACAATGCCATTTTCTGTTTGGGGGTAGAAAAAAATTTAGAAATTTTTGCATGTTTTAATTAACTTTTATCTTTGTGTGTTTATTATTTTTGGGTTGTGTGTTGTTTTTGCTGCCTGGAGGATTTGCATTAGTCCATGATGAGATTTTGATTATTGGGATTTTTTATAGAAATGCGAAGCATTTTTCAAGTTTAGATTGGTTGACTTGATTTAGCTTGAGGTTCGTTGACTGGTTCAACCACCATTTTCATTCTTTTGGCATGCTTAGAAACTTTTTATGTTATTAGGTGAAGTCCTGATAATGTTGGTGGACTCTAGAATCTAGTTCAGAGTGCTTGAGGTGAAATTCAGGATTAGACATTGTTAAGAAATGATTTAGCATTTTTCGGAACGTTTGAGCCTTCTAGCCAACCCATGAATGATCTTTCCCTAGTCACCCATTTGACCTATGATTATCATTGCCTTATTTTTCTTGCAAACCAAAAGTTGTCTAATCCCATAACCCTAAACACTTTATCATACTGATCCATTTCTAACAATTTGCAACAACAAACACACAAAAATATGCCCTAAACTCAAGCTCAAATTCGGCCAAATACAAATGGAGGCAATGTCACACTTGCAATTTTAGGTTAAGACAAGAGAACACTTCAAGCATAAAGGAATTATCCACCACTTGAATCGATTCACCACCAAATCTCTTGCCAAGACTTGGATAAAGAAATCTCAATAAGAACACAAAGTTCTCTCAATGGTTAAACCAAGTTTTTGATATTTCATGAACTAACTTTACGGAGAAATAGTTGCCTTTTATAGGCAATTACAAGGTTAAAAGAGTAATCAATAAAACAATACAAGGAAAATGAAATTAATAAATATTACACAAAATTACAAGCCTTCCATTCAAAATTAAGGCCATACCCATTTAATGCAAAAGGGACTGATTCCCTGATTCTAGGGTTCATGTCTTTAACCACCCCATTAGTTGAAAAAACTCACTTTATTAGCCCAAAACTTGATCAATGATCCTAATCAAGTCTACTATAAGGTGTAAGAGATTGGGCCTTGAAGATCTTGCAAATGGATCCAATAAGGGTTCAAGTGGACTTTCCCCTTGTGAATGAGAATTGGGCCGAATGGCCTCACTTCAACTTGGGCTTCTCTCTTGGTGGACTTGAGCTTCCTTTGTTGGCTTGGACTTGGAATGGTTTGGGCCGAAGTGCTTGGGCTCTCTCTCTCCTTGGGACTTGCTTGGGCCGATCTCCTCCAATGCTTTCCACACTCCACAATCCAAGTGTTTTAGGACTTGGAATGAAACTCTTTGATTCAACCGAATTAGCAAGTGTTTTAGGACTTGTAATTCCTTGTCCACTCATGTTTACAAGTGTTTTAGGACTTGTAAACATATCATCCTCCTCGGGTTGAGAAGGATTTGCCCTCAAATCCAATCGTCCTCCAAGTATGGGCTTAGATCCCCACATTGAAGGTGGCCAGACTCCCCCATGCTCACTAGGCAACTCCCCCATGCTCACTAGGCAACTCCACCTTATAAGCATATCATTTACCCTCTTAACATCTCAAAAGGTCCATCAGCCCTGGGCTAATTTACTCTTCCTCTTACTTGGAAACCTCTCCTTCTCAAGTGAATCCAAACTAAATCCCCCGGTTGGAAAAGCTAGGTTTTCTATGCTTGTTTCCTTATTCTTGATCTTCTCATTTGAATTTTCTATTTGAGCTCTCACGGTTTCATGAGTTCCTCATTTGTTTCAACTTCTCATTGCATTCACACTTGGCTCAAAATCAGGTAGGGAAGTGAGATCAAAAGAGATAAGTGGGTTTACTCCATACAACACCTCAAAAGCAGTTTGAGCCGTAGTAGAACTAGGACTCCTATTGTAGTAAATTCAGCATGTGCCATTGCAAATCCCAATCCTTTAAATGCTTACTCACTAATCCTTAGGACATTACCCAACACTTTATTCACAACTTCGGTTTCACCATCGGTTTAAGGGTGGTGTGAGGTGCTAACATTAATTTTGTCCCTAGTCTACCCATAAACTCTCCAAAATGACTCAAGAATTTTGTATCCCTATCCGAGCCAATGGTCCTCGGAATGCCATGAAGTCCACCACTTCTGTAAAGAACATCGGCAATTTTAGAGGCATCATGCTGGTATGGCATGATATGAATGGGCCTTTTTGAGAACCTAC
Organism: Pistacia vera; assembly: GCF_008641045.1. Taxonomy (NCBI): domain Eukaryota; kingdom Viridiplantae; phylum Streptophyta; class Magnoliopsida; order Sapindales; family Anacardiaceae; genus Pistacia; species Pistacia vera. The sequence goes on from NW_022196199.1 coordinate 17,151, forward strand.
AACCACTACATGATGGAATCTTTCCCTTGTGTCCTAGCAATGCAACCACAAAATCCATGCTAAGGTCCTCCCAAGGGTGCTCGCTATGGGTAAGGGTAGGTATGGTCCGGCCTTGAATTGACTCTTAGCTCTTTGACGGATCCCAACTTCTAATAAGAGCTTGACATCCCCTAACATTTTAGGCCAATAAAAATATTCCTTGATGGTTTCTAAAGTCTTAGTAACCCCAAATGGCCTGCCACCCACCACTATGTGCGTCCCTCATAATTAGTTCTCTAAAACTACCCTTAGGGACACATATCTTCTACCCTTGAACAGTACCCATCATGCATATATAATTTTCAAAACCAGGTTTCCCACATTCAGTTATGCATGTTTTCATCTCCAAATCTTCCTCATAGCACAATTTCATTAATTCAAACCTAAACTCTAGAATCAAGTAAAGAAAGTAAGGCATACCTTCTAAAGAGTGCATCGGCTACAACTTGTTGATCCTTGTTTGTAATTCAGCACAAAGAAAAGGATTGGATGAACTCAACCCATTCACATGTCTTGTTTTGAGTTTCCGCTGCCCATTGATGAACCTCAAACTTGGTGGTCCGAATGGAGCACAAATTGTTTCAGCCGAAGGTAGTGACTCCAATGGTCAAGTGCTCTCACTATAGCATAAAACTCCTTATCATAAGTGCTATACTTCCTCCTTGAATCACTAAGCTTCTCACTAGTATGCTATTGGCCTCTTGGATTGATTCAAAACTGCCCCAATGCCAACACCACTTGCATCGCATTCTACTTCAAACACTTGGTTGAAATCGGGTAGGGCAAGGATGGGAGCTTCACACAACTTCTTTTTTTATCAAATTAAATGCATCATTTGCTGCCTTAGTCCACTCAAAAGATCCCTTCTTCAAACATTCAGTTATGGGAGCCATAATGGAACTAAAATTAGGGACAAACCTACGGTAGAAAGAGGCTAACCATGAAAACTCCTAACTTCCGTAATTGAACCAGGTTTAGGCCAATTATGAATGGATTCTACCTTGATTGATCTACCTTAATTCCTTCTCTCGAAACTACTAACCCAAGAACACCATTGTCTCATAAATAGCTCACATTTTTCAAGCTTAGCATACAACTTCTTTTGCCTCAACATTCAAGCACTAGCTAAGGTGTTCTACATGACTATCCTCACAAGTACTATATATCAATATATCATCAAAATATACAACCACAAATTTTCCAATGAAAGGTTTGAGTACCTCATTCATTAACCTCATGAAGGTGCTTGGTGCATTGGAAAGCCGAAAGGCATCACCATTCATTCATACAATGCTCCCTTGGTCTTGAATGCCGTTTTCCATTCACTCCCTCTCCCATTCTAATCTGATGGTAACCACTTCTTAGATCATTTTTGAGAGATGGTTGCACCATGAAGCTCATCCACATGTCATCTAACTGTGGAATAGGATACCTATATTTGATAGTTATCCGATTGATGGCCCGACTATCAATACACATCAGGTAAGTGCCATCCTTCTTGGGTACAAGCAGGCTGGAACTGAACAAGGGCTCATGCTTTCTCTCACAAATCCCATGGAAATCAACTCCTCAACTTGTCTTTGAAGCTCTCTTGACTCTTTGGGATTGCACCTATATGCTGGCCTATTGGGAAGAGGGGCACCGGGATCCAAATCATATGATGTTCTATTCCCCTAAGTGGTGGCAAACCCCTTGTAACTCACTAGGAAAAACATCCACAATTCATCCAAGAGATGGTGAACTTTCGGGTGAAATTCAGGTTGCTCTCTCTCTTGTTTTTGTCTCGGCTATAAGGAGGGCAATGAGAGGTTTGTGTTTTAGGAAAGCTTTTTCTAATTGGGTGCTATTTAGGAGAGGGTTTTACGGGTTAGTGCCTTGGATGGTGTTTGGGAAAGTGTTTGGGAAGTTGTTTGTGTGGGAGCTTGGATAATGGCTTGGGTGGGGCTAAGGGTGCAAGGGTAATAGACTTCTGTTGAGCTTGAATGAGTATGTATTCTTACGGCCATCATGGATCACTTCTCTATCATATTGCCTGGCCTTCCAAGTAAAAGATTACAAGCATCCAGGAATGATATCACAAAGTACCTCATCCGAATACTCCTCCCAATGGAGAATGGTACCACTACTTGCTTGACTATTTGTATGGTGTCTCCATTACTCACCATTGTAGCTTGTACGGGTGAGAATGATCCACAACCAGTACCCCAATTTCTCCACAAGTTTGGTGGAGCAACATGGTACAACTCCCACTATCAATGATCATTGAGCAACTTTTCCCTTGATAATGCACCTTGTATGGAACAAGTTCTCCCTTTGGTTCTCTTGGGGTTTACTTGAGTATGCAGCAAATTTTTGAGCATAGCATCTCCCACTATTAGCTTCCTCAATAACCTCATTCTCACTCTCATCTACTTCCTCTTCTTCACTAGAATCCCTTTGACAAGCATCATCAATCTATTTATCTCTCTAAGAGTCATAACTCTTCGGTTTGGACAATTTGCTTGGAAGTGCCCATAACCTTGACACTTGAAACTTTCTTGTTCTTCAAATCAGGCCGTGGAGCATCATTCTTCACAAAACCCGTTTTCTCTTTTGGTGTTTCATTGGCTTTGTTCTTGTCATAAGCCGTAGGTGCCACATACAGTTTGTGTAGGAAGTGGAACCCCTTTGGTAGTTACTTTCCTTAAGAGTTTCTTGGGGGCCAAGGACTTCATGCTCTCAATTGCTTTTCAATCCTTGTGACAGCTTGCAAACTCCCCAAAGGAATGGTAGCTTGCAACTCAAGCTTGTATGCATGTCCTTACTCAAACCGCCGATGAACCTTGCAATTGTATGCTCTTTCTCTTCGGGATATCACTTCTCAACATCAACCCTTCAAACTCCCGAATATACTCCTCAACTTTTCTATCTCCTTGCTTCAAATTATGGAGCTTAAGATAAAGGTCTGTTTTTGTGATTATCGGGCAAGAACCTTTTCTTCAACACTCTCTTCAATTTCTCCATGACCTAATTCTAGTCTTCCCTTCTTTCTCTCTTCTTCTTGTTTTTCCCACCACAAGGAGGCATACTCCTTGAACTTTAATATGGCTACTTTACACTTCTTTTCATCATTGTAGCCCTTAAATTCAAATACCCGCTCATCTCATGCAACACATCATGAGTCATTTGGGTCAAGACTTCCATTGAATTCGGGTAAGTCTACTTAAGACCCCTATCATCATCAAACCTTCTCCTCCTAGGGATTCACTAGATGAATCATTACTATCTCCTAGTTTTCCATATCCAATGGTGTCCTAAGGATGGTTTATTGGTGGTAGTGTGGGCGACCATCCCGTGGGTGGTGGTTGTGGGTTTCCTCAAAAGTGGGTTTGGGTTGTGAAAGGTTGACAATGTCTTTAGACATTTAACCATCACCTCATCATGCTTGACATATTTCTTTTTACTTCATCAAGTTCTTCTTGAATTTTTTTTGTTGGCACTTTCCCATGGTGTTGGGGTGGAATTGGGGAGAGGGGACTTGTTTGCCATAGAATTGGGAAAATTAAGCTACTGTGAACAGTAACTCTGGATGAACAGTAACTTTTTGAATGTTAAAGAAAAATGGAAAATGGGAGGGAAAGGTCAAGTGTATGAGTTTTGGTGACTTTGGTTAAGTGTATTGTTATGTGAATAGTGTTTTTATGAATGTGTTTTGTGATTAGCTAAGGAATGGTGTTTATATGGAGATGAGATTAGGTTAATTGATTTTGTTTAGTTTAGGGTTTGGGTTAAGGGTTTAAGGTTTCGTTAAGGTTGGTTTAGTTGTGAAGGAATGGGTTTAGTTGACTTTGGAGGGAATTGGTTAGGGTTTGGGTGAGGTGGCAATGGGTCTGGTTAGAAGGGAACAAGGTGTAAGGATTTGGTTGGGGATAGTGTTTGATGAGAGAGAAAAATTGTTCAATCACTTGTAACAAAGAGAAATTTTGAAAACACTTAGGCCAAAGAACTCCAAATCCGGCAATGTAGACTCCAAAATCTGACCAACTTCAGTCAATCAATCCTAAATCATCCTACTCCAATTCACAACCTAAGCTCTGATACCAAATGATCCATTTCCAACCATTTGCAACAACACACACACACAATATGCCCTAAACTCAAGCTCAAATTTGGCCAAATACAAATGAGGCAATGTCACACTTGCAATTTTAGGTTAAGACAAGAATGAACACTTCAAGCATAAAGGAATTATCCACCAACTTGAATCGATTCACCACCAAATCTCCTTGCCAAGACTTGGATAAAGAATCTCAATAAGACACAAAGTTCTCTCAATGGTTAAACCAAGTTTTTGATATTTCATGAACTAACTTTACAAGGAGAAATAGTTGCCTTTATATAGGCAATTACAAGGTTAAAAGAGTAATCAACAAAACAATACAAGAAAATGAAATTAATAAATATTCACAAAATTACAAGCCTTCCATTCAAAATTAAGGCCATACCCATTTAATGCAAAAGGGACATGATTCCCTGATTCTAGGGTTCATGTCTTTAACCACCCCATTAGTTGAAAAAACTCACTTTATTAGCCCAAACTTGATCAATGATCCTATCAGTCTACTAATAAGGGTGAAAGAGATTGGGCCTTGAAGATCTTGCAAATGGATCCAATAGGGTTCAAGTGGACTTTCCCCTTTGGAATGAGAATTGGGCCGAATGGGCTCCCTTCAACACTTGGGCTTCTCTCTTGGTGGCGTGAGCTTCCTTTGTTGGGCTTGGACTTGGATGGTTTGGGCCGAAGTGCTTGGGCTCTCTCTCTCCTTGGGACTTGCTTGGGCCGAATCTCCTCCAATGCTTTCCACACTCCACAATCCAAGTTTTAGGACTTGGAATGAACCTCTTTGATTCAACCGAATTAGCAAGTGTTTTAGGACTTGTAATTCCTTGTCCCACTCATGTTTACAAGTGTTTTAGGACTTGTAAACATATCACATACCCTTTAAGAGAATTCTAGACCTAATGTATCACACAAAGAGTCCTGTGAATAGTGATGGACCAAAATCTTAAGTTGGGGTTGCAAAATGGCAGAAGAAGGGGAAATTGACCTCAATGGTGTTGTTTTTATGTTCAAAAAAAAAAAAAAAATAGAAATTTTCAGTCAATCCAAAATCAAAAAAGAAATGCATATTGAGGTTATAAATGGTTGACACCTTGATTGGTTGAGAAAGAAAGCGGAGATCGATGTAGCTCTTAGTGTTTGCATGAGGAAAATCGAGTTCTCTCACTTTGTCTATCCTATCCTTTTCCTTGGAGCCCACTGCCCTAGCCAACGTTACAAGCTTGCAAAGACCTTTTGACCTTAGTGATGTCTAGTCCACATTAGTAGAGAGTAGTTCGATACTTAGTGTATATCCCACTTGAGGTACGTATTTAAGAGTTGTTGTATTAGTTAAAAGTTATTGTTTCAACTTAAATTGAGTTTGATGTTGAGTTGGTTGAATTGCTGCCTTGAAAATTGGTTGAGTTTTGGTGAAGTTGGAAATCCATCTTCGCCGAGGCGAAGAAGAGCTTCGCCGCGGCGAAGAGGAGAAGTTGCACTACGGGTAGGTTCTGCCCTATTTCGCCGAGTGACGAAAAATGCTTTGCCGCGGCGAAGAGCCTAAAACAAAGATTCTTGAGTTTTCTAGAAATTCTTCTTTTGGACACAATGACCATTCTACCCCTAATTAGTAGGAAAAGTGGGGAGTAAAATGAAAGGAAATTTAGTAGAGATTGTGTTTAGATGGGGGTGTAATTGTAAAGAATCAAAGGATATAGATGGAATTTTTAAGAAAGGACAAGGGCAAAATGGGAAATGAAGCTTATAATATGAACTAAAAAGAGTAAAGTGTAGAGAAAGCCCTTACTCATCTTCATTCCACCGCCTCTTCCATTGCCCTATTCTCTCAATTTCTCCACCCAATTTTCCAGATTTTCTAAGGATTTAAGAGGGGTTTTGAGTAGAGATTTCATCTAAAGCTTCCTAAGGTAAGAATTCATGCTTTAGATGTGAGTTTTCTTGTATTTATAGTGAGGTCTTATTGTTTGTTGCTGCCCTTGTGGTTGTTTTGATTTGTAGAGAGAGACAAGTCCACAAGGAAGGAAAAGTGCTAAGGAACCCATCTTTGCACAAGGTAAGTAAATCCAACCATTGAGTTATGACTAGCTTTGAGTAGAGCTATTTTAATTATGTATGTACATGGTATACCTACTGAAATTGAGATAGATGTGTGCTTAGTCTTAGTATTTGAGATTGATTAAATATGAGAAGTTGTTGTTGATATGTGTATTGAGAATGAGTTTGAGATGAAGTTTGAGAGATGTTGGTAATCCTTTTTGGGAGTGCTTTTCTTGACAGGGATTATGATAATTGAGGGAGTTTTCCCCAATTTGGATGGCTAGAAAAATGAAGTTTAGTAGTAATTTTCGTAGGGTGTTTATATGCACATGAGATGTTTGAGGAAATGCCTAAGTGAAATCTGCCCTGTCACTGCCGTAACTTTCAGAGTAATTTTTGAGTATCTTACGGTTCGAACTGGGCTGAGACCAAAACAGAGAAGTTGTACCCTGTTTCTAAGCTTTGAAACGAGACCAGAACCGTAGTAATCCGAGTTGTATACATAAGTTATGGCTGTTTTAGTGTGACCTGCAGAAGGACGGTTTTGAGGAAATCTTGTAGTCGGCATTTCATTAGTGCTTAGTGAGCATGAGCTAGCTCTACACCTTTGTTTATGCACTTAAGCAGTAAGATGTCGCTTGAGATATAGTATAGAATATGAGTATAAGCTACTTAAGAGTTAGAAAAGAGAAAAGTCGGTGTGCGATGGGGAACCCGTGAGTAATGGGTAGAGTATTCCCGCATGTACGCCGCATTGAGAGAGCGGCATGAGTATCAGATAGAGAAGTGGTGTAGCCCGTGAGAGTGCATGCGGATGAGGGCTATACCCGAGTACCCGAGAGAGAGAGATTATACACTCACATGGCCAAGGGTTCCGAATCCATGCATAACCGAGTCCGATCAGCTAGAGTGAATAGAGGTCACGTAGAGTGGGAGTGAGTCCCGGCCGTGCCCCCGGTAAGATGGGGTCGTGATTCATGAAAGAGTTATGAGAAAAGAGGAAAAAGAGAGAAGTGCCCAAAGAGAAATTGAATGAGGAGTTGTAAGGAAAGAATTAGAGAGAGAGTTACGGGGATAACATGAGTAGAGGGTTTACTTACTGAGCATTGTTTTAGTGCTCACCCCGTTGTTTTTCCATGTTTTGCAGGACCTAGGTGAGGACACTGTCGGATGGATGTCGGCGTTCGAGAAGGAGTGGTTACACTGTCCCTGATGTTTTTGATGACCTTTTGTATACCTTATACATTTTGTGTAAAAATGTTTATGTTGTAAAAAAAGTATGTATATATGTTTAATAAAAGAAAAATTTGGGCCCAATTTCTTTATCTTATTTTATATGTATTTCCTTATAATCTTTTGAGTACTAGTGGCTATTACATTAGGCTTATGGAGTCTACCACTATTTGATAAACTTTGCATTTCTGCATAAAATAATATGAGAAGCTGGAAAGTGGATTGAAGTGGGGATTACCTACTTAGGGGACCGATAGAGAAAGATAGTCAATCAATTTATAACTTCTTAGAGTGTTAAGCATTTTCTTGTAATAATGTTTCAACAATTTTTGAGACTTGCATTTGCAATCAATTCTAGGCATCTCTTTTGTGTTTGACTTTGAGTTTTAATTTTTTTTTTCTTTATTTTAATTTTGTGCCTTATGCTCAAGGACAAGCATACCTTAAGTTTGGGGGTATTTGATAATCCTAGGATTATACTGTTTTTTTATACTTTTTGATAGGATTTTGGATACTTCTTAAGTTGTTTTGTAACTGAATTGCAACTTAAATTCATATATTTTACGTTTCAGGCCAAAACATGCAGTTGGAGCAAAACCAAGCGAAATTGAGTTTCTGGACCCAGAATAAAGAGAAATTTAGGAATCGGGGAAATTTTGATGCGGAGTGGAAGCACTATGAAGCTTGTTTCTATTCGGGATCATAAAGATCAAAGATTCAAGCGAAGAAGTAAGCGGAGGGCAGTTTCATAATTTCAGAAAAGATGAGCAAAGTTCGCCGCAACGAAGATAATTCTTTGCCGCGACAAGCTAGCCTCGGGTCAGATGGTTCAGCGAGATTTCAATTTGATGCTGCGGCGAAGTTCATCTTTTCGCAGTGGCAAAAACTGCAATTCTTCTGTTTATTAAAACGTTGTGTTTTAAATGTATTGCATTAGAATCCTAGGGTTTTGGCCGACTATTTAAGAGAGCCTTAGCTCATTTTTGTGGGAGTTCGGATTTTGAGAGAAGAAGAGGAAGAAATTGGAGGTTGGAGCAATTTTGGGTCTTCATTTAGGGAAGATTTCATTCTCTTCTTACTGTTTTTAGTATGTTGAATTCTTTACTTATAGTTTATTGTCCAAATTTCTTTAATTTAAATATGAACTAATCCACTTCTGGGTTAGGGTTTGACCTAACTTTGATTACAATGGTTTAATCTATTTTAGATGTTTTTATATTCTATTGCATTGGATTTTGTATTTATTCTTGCTCTTAATGAAATTGAATGTGAGTTTTCCTTATTTCAATTAAATGTTGAGCATGATGAGACTGAGAAGTGATTCATGTGTTAGCCTCTTAGAGTAAATACCATACTTTAATGAATGCTAGAGATAGGTTTAGAGATCTATGAAATCACTTTAGGGTTCCATTTAGCTTAAAAGACTTTGAACTATTAATCTTCATTTTTGTTGGGTGCGGAAGCTTAATAGGGATAAGTAGGAAAATATAGCCTGAGAAGGTATGGTTTACAACTTAGGGAATTCGATTTATAATCCTTGTATGTGAGTTAAAAGCAACAACAACCGCGTATTAAATCAGAGTAACTTAATGAAGTCAAACCCTAACCTCTTTGTCTTGAATTGATATTTTCATGATCAGTTGATATTTTCTTAATTTGTTAGAATTTTAATTTATGTTATTGATTTTGTGTTAATTTCTGTTTTTGTTTCCCGCAAATCCAAAAATCTTTATTTTCTTCAACTAGTTACAAAACTAGGAAAATTAGTACTTAGCACGCAATCCTCGTGGGAACGGTACTCCATTCATCATTTTATTACTTTTTGCGACTAGTGCACTTGTGACATTTGCATGTTTGTGAAAATACGCAACAGTCTACTATTTTTCTTATTGCTTTAGAGAGCTTACAAGAATAATATTAAGTGCCTAACAAATTGCTAACCCCTCTCTCATCGTTGGAAGTAGTTTATATATAAGTATTGGACAAAGGAAAGAGAGAAATTATCGAGATTACAATCAAATTCAAAGTGCAACTATGATATTCTTGTGATTGAGCTCTAAGATCACACTATCATTGTTGTTGATCTCATCCATTCTGAAATATCCAAGATCTGAGCTTATCTATGATTTATCGAACAATTGTCAAGGTTGGTCACAATTAGCTTATGTTGGGTTGAGCTATATCTCAACGAGCTTATACTGGGTTAGACGAGTGTTGAGTTGAACTGATTCTGGGTCAAACTATATCCTCGCGGGCTTTTGACATCTTTGAGCTTAATGGAAAAATCACACACAACAGTAATCAAAATAATATATCATAAGAAATTTAAGCAACATATTTTAGTTATTGTATTTGACGTTTAACTGTGGCAGAGCTAGCATTGACCTAGGATCGGCCAATGCCATCTCTAAATAAAATAAAATAAAATAAAATAAAAAAAACCATAAGTTTTATAAATTTCTAGTTCCATGCTAAATAGTGTATATGTTTTATAAATTACCTAATCTAATAATCATGTTTAAAAGTAAAACAAATAAAATAGTCACATTAACTCATTAAATATAAAAAAAAAAAAAATTTGCAAAGCCAATATTTTTGCCTAAACTTAATAAATTTTGATTTTGATTTAAGAAAAATCATTTATTATCTTAAGAATTCTATTCTAATTGGTTTTCAATTTAGTTTATCTTAAGGTAATTAGAACTTTTATTTGATGTGTTTAATAATATTGCCAATGATCATTTTCAAAATATTAGAACATGTCAAAGACAATTGAAAAATATAAATTTTATCTCTCTATGAAAATTATAATATAGCCCATGGGATATAATAATTTTGATGGAAAGGACTATTAACTGCGGTGGCTTTGATTTTTATACCCAAATATGTAAAGTAAGATTCTTTCTTTCTTTATTCGAATCACTAACCATAACACACTAAGGTATGACTCAAGTCATAACCAAACCAAAACAGGTCTAACAGGTGGTTCAATAGTGCATAAGAAAATTTCTGCTTAGGTACGACCGTGCGTGATCAAGACACGGTCATTCCTTAAGAGAAAGTTATTGTACAATATCATACGACATCGTTTCTCTTGGTCATCAGTCACGTTGCAAATTTGAAGTGGCACTCGCACGACCATGCGATCAAGAACAAAAGTTAAGAAATTCAAATCCAAAACACTTCATGCTCTTGACTAAATCTCAAAGGTCAAAATGAAAACTCAAAGTTCAACATTGGAACGACTGTTCCTTGTGGTGGAATAACCATTCGTATCTGAAGAAGTTTTGAATGACATCTTTCCAATAGGTCGTTCACTCTTCTGGAATTTTAAGAAGATTTGGAAGAACATCTGGGTGTGATTATTTCACATGGTGGAATGACCATGCATTGGTCTTGCACAATCATACGGCATGGTGGAATGATTGTTCCAGTTGACTTAGATTTGAAAAATATGACTGTTGTGTCAAGAACGATCATTCCTTTAGGTTCTATAGGCTTTATCAGAGCTACATTATGTAAGTCAATAGATCTATAAAACGTAGCGAAAATTAAAATTTTTTAATTAGATCAGCAAACCCTAACCAAGATCCTTATGCCCAATTTATAGTATTTTAAATCAACCAAATCAAAGGATATAGAATTTCATACCAGCGTCGGAGGCTCCTTTGATTTGAGGTTGGAATTGCTATCACTCCAAGGTAGAAGTGCACTCATGGTATCCACTTAAAGACAAGATGGTTGCTATTGATGGATTTTTAGGCTAGGAAAATCTCTTAACTTCAAGAATAATTTTCTGCATAATTTTTCCTTGGGAGAAAAATTATTTCTCTCACAAAAGGGGTTCACATTTGGGAGAGGGAGAGAGAGGGTGGCTTAGGGTTTCATTTATTTGAAAAGAATATACCATTTATTTTTATTTGCACTTAAATAGTGCACTCTAAAAGCCTAATCTAATATGGAATAGCAATCTACTTATTCAATATTTAGATTAGCAATACTCCAAATACCAAACAAAGCATTTCAATTCAAAATTTGAAATCAAATTTAAAATCCATATTATCAAATTAATATTAAAAAATATTAATATTAAATAATATGTATTATATATATATAAACCAAATATTTAAATATACAATCTCACTAATTTAATTTCCATATGAAATTAAATATAGCCAACAACCTCAACAAATTTAATTGCATTTTAAGATTACCAAAATTTCCTTTCATCTTAAAAGATGAAAATACCCTTTCATCATAAATAATGAAAAATACCCTATCATCATAAATGACGAAAACACCCCTCTCACAAATTTTATTCTTAATCTATCTTCTATGTGTGCGACCCGAAGGCTCCTCATCATATCGGTAGTGAATCATATCGTGATTGACAATCAATCAATCGTCCCACTAAACACAGACCAAGATTGGCCTCTTGTTAGGCATCATGGCCACTCGATAGATTCGGATTCAGTGAAACCGCTACCTATCAACGATATGATTATCGTGCAATTCAATCCTTTCATCATCTATTATCTCATCAAAGGCCAAGGCACAAAAGTAGTGTCAATCTCGAACATCCTTGATATCTTGGCATTCGATTATTGGACCAATGAGCAGAATAGATTGGACTGAGCTACACCTCAATCCTACTGTGGCCACAGATTTAATGTCGTTGCCATCTACCGAATTACTCAGTGAGATAATTTCTCACGTACCTGGGAGTGATGAATCCTATGTCGATCTACCATAGTCTTGATACACTTCTCGATGTAGCCAATGACTACCATTCTGATATTCTGAGTAGATTCTAGAGGGTTCGAAGGTTCACCCGTACTCATTTCTTCCTATTGCTTGCTCGGGTTCTATGTCTCATCTACATAACACCAACACTTTTAGTCAACTCAATTAACTCATCTACTACAAGTAAGGAAAGAAATAACTTACAACGGTCGGCTACGGAACATCAATGCGGTGGGAGAGGCACACTTTCAAATCCCAAAACCTTTGCTCTGATACCAAAAATGTAATACTTTCTTTCTAGCAAGTATACTAGGAAAATAAACAATATTATAAGAAAATATATAAATATAGATGAGTATGAAATAATGGGCCCATAATTAATTTTTCTTTACATACAAATCTTTACATAATATAGTAAAGTCACAAAATAGTAACTCGACAGTGTCGCCAAACCCTTCCGCTTCTTGACGTTCCAAGCGACTGCATCTCACCTACTACCTGGAAAAACATTGAAAACAACGGGGTGAGCACTAATTGTTCAGTAAGTAAACCCGCTATGCTACCCTTCTCTCTCCGTTGCTTAAATGCTGAATTTCTTTCCTTACGTCACACTTCTCCATTCTTCTCTGTTTTTTCTCTATTCTTTCTCAATTTCTAATTTTTCACTACTCAAGATAATAGGTATGGTATTATGCATAGATATGATGCAAATGCACAAATGCATAGAATGTGCATTTTCTTTTATTCTGTTTTCTGTTTCCTTTTTTGTATTTTTGTATTTCTTTCTTCTCTATTCTTTCTTTTCTTTCTATTCTTTCTTCTTATTCTTTCTTTCTTTCTATTCTTTCTTTCTTTCTCTTCTTTCTCTTCTTTCTTTCTTTCTTTCTATTCTTTCTTTTCTTTCTGTTCTTTCTATTCTTTCTTTCTTTATGTTCTTTCTTTCTTTCTATTCTTTCTTTCTTTTTTTCTATTCTTTCTTTCTTTCTTTCTATTCTTTCTTTCTTTCTGTTCTTTCTTTCTTTTTATTCTTTCTTTCTTTCTTTCTTTCTTTCTTTCTTTCTTTCTTTCTTTCTATTCTTTCTTGCCGATCGGACTCGGTTGAGGCATGGATTTGGAACTCTGGCCGTGTGAGTGTATTCTCTAATTCTGGGTACAGTCCTCATCCACATGTACTTCTAATAGACTGTGCAATTCTTCTTTCTGAATTCTGAGGCCGCTCACTGAAGGCGGCATGCATGCGGGGCTATGTCACTCATGCGTTCCCCATCGCAACAACCTTCTCTTCTTTTATCTTTTTACACTTCTTTAAATAAAAATTCAGATTTGAATTTCTTTAATATTCTCATTTCTTTCTATTTACTCTTTAACATTCTTTAGTGCTTTTTCATGCTCTTACAAGTATGTATGGATGTAGATGGTTTCATGCTTATAATTCTTTCTAAATTCACATGTTTAGATGCAATAATGCAATATGGAATACAAACATGTCATTCTCTACCATCTACAAACTCAATCCAAAGTAACCCATAACCATACTCATACATGCACTTCTCTTTGACATTTCATCAAACAATTTATGTGCACAAATCAACTCTAATTTGGCTACACTTCTACCTCTTTTCTAGGCCACCAAAAATTTGGTATAAAATCTTCTATCTTTAACGCCAAACCTGTCCAAAATATACACTCCAAAATTTCTACTCCAATTCTTCCAAATTCCATCCAAACTCACATCAAATATCAAATACACCAACACTACTTCTCATGGATAAGTTCTAATCATCATTCAACACCAAATCCATCAACAATTCTTCATATAAAACACATATATGCATAAAATAAATTCTCTACACAATATTACTTAAATCATGACTAGGGTAGGGTTTACTTACCTTAGATGTGAACAATCCAACACTCTAATAATCTTCTTTGATCCAACTCTCTTTCTCTTAAATCCTATGAGCACAAATCATCAAAATTCAACACTTTAAAAATTAAAACTCACTTCTTATGCAAGGATCTTACCTAAGGATGCTTGGGATTGAAAATCCACTAAATAAGTACCCAAAATCTATGAATTTCCCTTGAAAAAGAATTGAAGAAATTGAGAGAATTTGGGTGGTAAGTGGCATGAAAGAGGAGAAGAAGTGGCTAGGTTTTCACTCTTTAATTCTTGATATAACATAATATTATTTATTAGTTTCCCATTTTACCCTTGCACTTTCTATGAAATTCCATCAATATCCCTTAGACAATCACCATAATGCCCTCATTTTTATTATATTCTCCATGAAATTCTATCTCTTTTCACTCCCCACTTTTTAAACTAATTATGAGTGAAAAGACCATTTTACCCCTAATGACAATTTAAGGGATTTTCTTCACATTTTTTTAAAGATAACTTTAACAAAATTTAACTAAGGGTATTAGGGTATAAGTAAAACTATGTACCTTGATGTGGGTGTTACATGTTACACTAGGTTTTCGGCAAACAACGTTGGCAAGTGAGATCAGTCACTGCCTTACTGTAACACCCACATCAAGGTACGTGGCTTTATTTATGCCCTAATATCCTTAGTTGAATTTTGTTAAAGTTATTTTGGACAAGTGTTAAGGAAATTCTTTAAAATGTTATTAGGGGTAAAATGGTCTTTTCACTCATAATTAGTTGAAAAAGTGGGGAGTGAAAAGACGTAGAATAACATGGAGAAGTTAATAAAAACAAGGGCATTTTTGTAAAGAATCAAAGGATATAGATGGAATTTTCAAGGAAGAGCAAGGGCAAAATGGGAAACTATATATATATTATTATGTAATAAGAGTTATATATATATATATATATTATTATGTAATAAGAGTTCAAGAAGAGAACCCTAGCCATTCTACCCATAGTTCACGCCACCTTTGCCCTAAATTCTCTCAAATTTCTTCACTCAATTTTCAAGGAAATTCATAGGATTTTAGTTCAATTTTGATAGATTTTCAATCCTAAGCATCCAAAGGTAAGATTCGTGCACCAAGATGTGAGATTAAATTTTAAAGCTTTGAATTCTTATGATTTTATATGCTTAGGGTTTAAGAGGAAGAGAATTCTACCAAAGAGAGATTATAATGTTGGAGTTGCTCAAATTCAAGGTAAGTAAATCCAACTTTAGCTTTGATTTGATAAATACTTGTGTAGAGAAATTTTTATATGTTGTATGTGTGTATGGATGATGAGAATTATGGATTGAAAATTGAGGTTGTTTGATATGTGAATTTCATGGCCATAAGAAGTAATTTATTTTATGTGATAAGTAATTTATCATATGTGATGAGAAGTGACTTATTAGTATGTGATGAGAATGGATTTGTTAGTATGTGATGAGAATTGATTTATTAGTATGTGATGAGAAGTGATGTATTTGTATGTGTTGAGTTAAGGGGATTTTGGATGAAAAATGAAAGAATGGATGTAGAAAGGAGGAGGATGAAATTCGGCTAGGTTGATTGTTGGCCTTAGGGAGTTGTTTGCTCCAATTTTGGTGACTTGAGAGATATGTGGAAGTGTAACCAATTTAGGGTTTGTATGTGCATGTAAGGTGTTTGATGAAATGTCAAAGAAAGTGCATGTACATGAGTATGTTGGATTATTACCTTGTTATGGAAATTGTAATGCCCACATTGAGGTACATAACCTATTTATGCTTTAATGCCCTTAGTTTTATTTATTTCAAGGTGAAAGATTGAAAAATTAGAATTTGTAGACTTCGCCGCAACAAAGTAGTTTTGTCACCACGACATTGTACACACTGCCCAAATTGAGTTCTTAAAATTGCAGTCTTCGCCGCGGTGAGGAAGAAAGTTCACCCCAACAATGTACCCTTTGGAATGTTTCACCGAGGTGAAGAAAAATTTTTGCCAGGGCAAAGAATTTGTTAGAATTTTTGAGAAAATTCTAGAAAACTTCCTTAAGGGCAAAATGGTCATTCCATCCATAATTAGTTGAAAATGTGGGGAGTGAAAATTTCATAAAGAATGCAATGGAAATGACGGTATTATTGTAATTGATTAAAGGGCAAGGATGGAAGTTTGGATGAGCTAAGAAAGAGTTTGAGTAGAGTTATGGAGTGTATTTTCTTGGCAAGGTTTGAAGTTGTTTTTAGGGAGCTTTGCTCCAAAATTTTGGTGGTTAAAGATTGTTATGGGGGTGTAATCACCTTAGTGCTTTATTTGTGCATACCAAGTGTTTGATGAAATTTCATAGAGAAGTGCATGTATTGTTAGAGTAGATGCCCTAGAGCCAATCAATTATTGTAGAATTGACTCTTTGTAATAATGTTCGTTGATCAATAAAAGGCATTTTATACTATATCATGTAAATCATCATTTTATGTATTGATATATGTCCTTAGAATGGTAGAACCATGACGAGGGTATCAAGTGTTTCAAATCTTGATAGTGAGAACTCTATGAGCACATATGGTGGCCATTCTAGAAACGTCCGTAGCCCCAGCATTATTTTGAAGTAAGGGCACAGATAATACGGTAAGGCTATCATAGTGTTGAACGACCCTGTCGAAAGGCAGTGACTGATCTCACTTGTCAATGTTGTTTAGTGACAACTTGGTGCAACACATGGGTGCTTGCTGTAGGCAAGTTCACTTGACTGACCCACCAGAGGATTCCATATGGATGGTAACCCTAGTGTCTATGAAAAAAATCCTCTAACGAATGGTGGTGCATATGATCCTTAGACTTGAGATCACCGGAGCACCTTGGGCACTGATTGGTGTAGTTTGACACTAGCCTAACGTAGTTCTATTCAGAGCTGTCAATACAATAGTGATTGGCTACATCAAGGAGTGTATCAAGACTATGATAGATAGATAGAGGATTCATCTCTCCCGGGTACGGGAGAAGTTATCTCACGGTGCAATTCAGTAAATGGCAATGACACTAAAACTATGGCCACAGTGGGATTGAGTTGTTGCTCTAACTAGTTTATAATACAGGTCATTGGTCTAATAACTGAATACACAATATCGAGAGTAACCAAAGGTTGACACTATTTCTATGCCTCGGTCTCATCGAGATAACGGATGATGAAAGGATCGAATTGTACGGTAGCCATATCGTTGATAGGTAGCTATTTTGCTGAATCCGAATCTATCGAGTGGCCACGATGCCTTGCTAGGGGCCAATCTTGGTCTGTGTTTAGTGAGACGATTAATTGATGTTAATCACGATACTACACACTGCCGGTAAGATGATGAGCCTATGGGTCACACACATAGAAGATAATTTAAGAGAAAGAAAGAAAGAAGGGTGTTTTCATCTTTTTAGGCGAAAGGGTATTTTGGTAATTTCACAGTGCAATTAAATTTGCTGAGGTCGTAGCCTTTATTTAATTTGTTAGAAAAATTAAATAAGTGAGATTACGTTTAAATATGTGTTCGCATATATTTAAATAAATTATCATTATTGTTAAATGTTAATATATTAAATATATATATGAATTGATTTTAATTGAGACAATGATAAATAAAATTAAAATATCTGAATGGGAGTGTTTGGAAACAAGGGGTGTTTGGGTTAGAGCTCAAGCCTATTTCACAAGGGAATAGGGCAATTAAACTTGCACTATAAAAGAAAAGGTTTAATTGAGAGAGATGAGATTTTTTTCATTAATTTCATTTCATTGAAAAGAAAAAGCTATAGCCCTTGAAAACTCTCTCATGCGAGATTTGGGTTTTGGTTTTAAATTAAATACACTTCATTTTCTTCTTTGTTCTTAAGACTAAAGAGGATCTAGCAAATCCCTCTTTATTTCCTTGCGATTATCTTCGTGTGGACTATATCGGTTCGATCCTACACTTGGGTCAGTAGCAAAATACGTTCAGAGACAAAGTTGGAGGAGCCTCCAAATGTGCGTATGATTTCTTAAACTCTAAACTACTTTTCTGCAGATTCTTATTTTGATATAAACTGTAAATTTGTGCCTTGAACTTGGTTCTATGGAACGATCCGTGTTGTTATTAATTTTTGTTTTCCGTTGCCTCAATGGATCGTTTCCTAACATGTATGAGTATGTTGATTTATTATTTTGATATGAGTTTGTAGAAGGTAGAGAAAGTAGAGAATGACATGAATACATGCCATATTGCATTCTTGCATTTAACATTTGAATTAAGAAAGAACAATGAGAAAAGTCCATCTACATGCATACATGCATATAAGAATATTAAAGAACAAAGAAAGAAAAGATAATTGTTAAAGAAAAGAAAAGAAATTGAATACTATTTTCTAAAAGAAAGACAAGAGAAAAGAAGGTTGTTGCGATGGGGAACTCGTGAGCGACAAGAAGAAGAATATTCCCAAAGGATACTACTTTAACCACCCAGAAGAGCGCAAAATTTTTGTTGCTCAATTTGGTGTCTTCCTAGAAAAGGAATATTTTCTAAGAAGTACTAGTGGGAGAAAAGTAGAACTTGATGAAGTTTTAGAACCACAAGATATACTAGATGAAGGACAGGATGATGTGCCATAAGAAGTCGTTAAGCATCAAGAGGACGTTACTCCATAACTTGTGGATCAAAGTGAACCACCTCAGGTAGCATATGAGCTACGTAGATCTGGGAGAGTACGCCATGAGCCCAAGAGATACGGTTATCTTGTGACTCAAAATGGTGACGTACTAGTCTACCAAGACGATGAACCCAGAACCTACGAAGACGTTATATCACATCCAGATTCTGTTAAATGACTTGAAGCCATGAAATCTGGGATGGAATCCATGTACCAGAACCAAGTATGCTCTCTGATGGAACCACCTGAAAGGGTAAAACTCATAGGGTGTAAATGGGTCTTCAAGAAGAAGACTGACATGGATGGCAAGGTGCATACTTATAAAACACGACTGGTTGCCAAAGGTTTCAAAAAAATTCATGGCATTGACTATGAAGAAACCTTTTCACTGGTTGCCATGATTATATCCATCTGGATTATGTTGGCGATTGCTGCATATCATGATTATGAGATTTGGCAAATGGATGTCAAAACAACTTTCCTGAATGGAAACCTTTAGGAGGATGTGTATATGACACAACCTGATGGTTTTGTTCTTGATGGGCAAGCTGATAGGGTATGCAAGTTGTAGAGATCCATTTATGGACTCAAGCAAGCTCCAAGGAGCTGGAACATTCGTTTTGATGAGGCCATAAACGAATTCGATTTTATCAAGAACGAAGATGAGCCCTGTGTTTACAAGAAAGTGAGTGGGAGTGCAGTAGCATTCCTAGTGTTGTATGTTGATGACATACTTCTTATCGGGAATGATATACCAAACTTGCAGTCGATAAAGACTTGGTTATCCAAGTGCTTCTCTAGAAAGACTTAGGGGAAGCAGCCTACATCTTTGGAATAAAGATCTGTCGTAATAGATCGCGTAGGTTACTTGGCCTAAGTCAGAGTGCATATATTGACAAAGTACTAAAAAGATTTAGTGTGGAAGAATCCAAGAAGGGATTTCTTCCGATGTCACATGGTGTTTATCTCTCTAAGGAATTGTGTCCTAGAACACAAGATGAGAGAGATAAGATGAAGAGGATCCCATATGCATTAGCAATTGGATCCATCATTTATGCCATGCTATGTACTCGGATTGATGTCTCATGTGCTTTGAGCACTTGTAGTAGATATCAATCGGATCCAGGTAAGCATCACCGGATGGCTATCAAGAATATTCTTAAGTACCTGAAGAGGACTAAGGATATGTTCTTGGTTTATGGAGGGGAAGATGAACTCACTGTAAGAGGATACAGTGATGCTAGTTTCCAAATAGACAAAGATGATTATCGATTGCAATCAAGGTTTGTATTTTGTCTCAATGGGGGTGCAGTTAGCTGGAAGAGATCTAAGCAAAGCACTATAGTGGACTATACAATGGAGGCTAAGTACATTGCATTGTCAGATGCAGCCAAGGGCAGTCTGGATTAAGAAGTTCATTACCGAACTTGGTGTGGTTCCCACGATTGTTGATCCTTTAGACATCTATTGTGACAACAATGGAGCAATTGCTCAAGCCAGGGAAACACGATCTCATCAGAAGTCCAGACACATACTCAGATGATTCCATCTCATCAGAGAGATAGTTAAGAGGAAAGATGTGCAAATCAGTAAAGTGCATACTGATGACAATCTCTCAGATCCACTGACAAAGCCTTTGTCGCAGCAGAAGCATGAAAGACACTTGAGATAATTTGGTATTAAATACATGAATGATTGGCTATAGTGCAAATGGGAGATTGTTAGAGTAAATGCCCTAGAGCCAATCAATTATTGTAGAATTGACTCTTTGTAACAATGTTCATTGATCAATAAAAGGCATTTTATACTATATCGCAAAAATCATCATTGTATGTATTGATATATGTCCTTAGAATGGTAGAACCATGACAAGGGTATCAAGTGTTTCAAATCTTGATAGTGAGAACTCTATGAGCACATATGGTGGCCATTCTAGAAACGTCCGTAGCCCCAGTATTATTCTAAAGTAAGGGCACAGATAATATAGCAAGGCTATCATAGTGTTGAACGACCCTGTCGAAAGGCAGTGACTGATCTCACTTGTCAATGTTGTTTAGTGACAACCTGGTGCAACACATGGGTGCTTGCTGTAGGCAAGTTCACTTGACTGACCCACCAGAGGATTCCATATGGATGGTAACCCTAGTGTCTACGAAAAAAATCCTTTAACGAATGGTGGTGCATGTGATCCTTAGACTTGAGATCACCGGAGCACCTTGGGCACTGATTGGTGTAGTTTGACACTAGCCTAACGTAGTTCTATTCGGAGCTGTCAATACGATAGTGATTGGCTACATCGAGGAGTGTATTAAGACTATGGTGGATAGACAGAGGATTCATTACTCCCGGGTACGGGAGAAGTTATCTCACAGCGCAATTCAGTAAATAGCAATGACACTAAAACTATGGCCACAGCGGGATTGAGTTGTTGCTCTATCCAGTTTATAATACAAATCATTGGTCCAATAACTAAATACACAATATCGAGAGTAACCGAAGGTTGACACTATTTCTATGACTCAGTCTTGTCGAGATAACAGATGATGAAAGAATCGAATTGTGAGGTAACCATATCGTTGATAGGTAGCTACTTTGTTGAATCCGAATCTATCGGGTGGCCATGATGCCTTGCTAGGGGCCAATCTTGGTCTGTGTTTAGTGAGACGATTAATTGGTGTTAATCATGATACTACACACTGTCGGTAAGATGAGGAGTCTATGGGTCACACACATAGAAGATAATTTAAGAGCCAGAAAGAAAGAAGGGTGTTTTCATCTTTTTAGGCGAAAGGGTATTTTGGTAATTTGATAGTGTAATTAAATTTGCTGAGGTCGTAGCCTTTATTTAATTTGTTAGAAAAATTAAATAAGTGAGATTACTTTTAAATATGTGTTCGCATATATTTAAATAAATTATCATTATTGTTAAATGTTAATATATTAAATATATATATTAACTGATTTTAATTGAGACAATGATAAATAAAATTAAAATATCTGAATGGGAGTGTTTGGAAACAAAGGGTGTTTGGGTTAGAGCCCAAGCCTATTTCATAAGGGAATAGGGCAATTAAACTTGCATTATAAAAGAAAAGGTTTAATTGAGAGAGATGAGATTTATTCATTATTTTCATTTCATTGAAAAGAAAAAGCTACAGCCCCTTGAAAACTCTCTCGTGCCAGATTTGGGTTTTGGTTTTAAATCAAATACACTTCATTTTCTTCTTTGTTCTTAAGACTAAAGAGGATCTAGCAAATCCCTCTTTAGTTCCTTGCAATTATCTTTGTGTGGACTGCATTGGTTCGATCCTACTCTTAGGTCGTTAGCAAAATACATTCAAAGACAAAGTTGGAGGAGCCTCCAAACGTGCGTATGATTTCTTAAACTCTAAACTAATTTTCTGCAGATTCTTATTTTGATATAAACTGTAAATTTGTGCCCTGATCTTGGTTCTATGGAACGATCCGTGTTGTTATTAATTTTTCTTTTCTGCTGCCTCAATGGATCGTTTCCTAACATGTATGAGTATGTTGATTTATTATCTTGATATGAGTTTGTAGAAGGTAGAGAAAGTAGAGAATGACATGAATACATGCCATATTGCATTCTTGCATTTAACATTAGAATTGAGAAAGAACAATAAGAAAAGTCCATCTATATGCATACATGCATATAAGAATATTAAAGAACAAATAAAGAAAAGATAATTATTAAAGGAAAGAAAAGAAATTGAATACTATTTTCTAAAAGAAAGGTAAGAGAAAAGAAGGTTGTCGCAATAGGGAACCCGTAAGTGACAAGAAGAAGAATATTCCCACATGCACGCCGCCTTCAGTGAGCGGCTTAAGAATAAGAAAGAAGAAGTTGTACAGTCTGTAAGAGTGCATGTGGATGAGGATTGTACCTAGAAGAATATACCTACATGCACGCCGCCTTTAGTGAGCGGCCTAAGAATAAGAAGAATTTGTACAGTCTGTAAGAAGTGCATGTATATGAGGACTGTACTCACTCACACGACTAGGGTTCCGAATCCATGCCTCAACCGAGTCCGATTAGCAAAGAATAAGAAAGAAAGAAAGAAAAGAATGGAAAGAGAAGAATAATAAAGAAAGAAAAGAATAGAAAGAGAATAGAGAATAGAAAGAAAAGAAAGAACAGAAAGAAAGAAGAGAAATAGAAAGAAAGAAAGAAACATAGGAAAGAAAGAGAAAACAGAAAAGGAAAATGCACATCCTATGCATTTGTGCATTTGCGCATTTGCTTCATACCTAAGCATGATACTTGCCTACTATCATGAGTAGTGAGAAATTAGAAATAGAGAAAGAACAGAGAAATTAGAAACAATGAAAGAACAAAGAAAGAACAAAGAACAATAGAGAAGTGTGATGTAAGGAAAGAGATTCAGAATATGAGCAACGGAGATAGAAGAATAGCATAGCAGATTTACTTATTGAGCAACTAGAGCTCACCCCATTGTTTTCAATGTATTTGCAGGAAATAGGTGAGAAGTGGTCAGATGGAACGTCGAGAAACGGAGAGGAATGGCACTACTGTCCACTGTATTTTAAGATTATGTATATGATACTTTTGTTGTTGTGAAGAATTTAGTATGTAAAACTAAAGAAATTTTTGGGCCCACTATCTTCTACTTATATACTTATATGTTTTTTTGACATATTTAGTGAATTCATGTTATATTTTCCAAAGTATACTAGCTAGAAAGAGTCATTACATTTTTTGTATCAGAGCCAAGATTTTGGGATTTGACAGTGTGCCTCTCCCATCGAATTGATGTCCCAAAGCCAACCGTAGTAAGTTATTTCTTTCCTTACTAATAGTAGTAGATGAGTTATTTGAGTTGATTTAAAGTGTTGTTGTTATGTAGATGAGACGTAGGACTCGAGCAGGTAGTAAGAATACAATAAGTATGGGGGAACCCTCCAACCCGCCAGAATCTACTCCCCCTACCCTCGATGAAGCAAGGATCCGTAATATCTTACAACAAGTGTTAGTAAAGAGTCAGGGAAGAGTATTACGAGAGAGAGTTGAAACCCCGGTTCGTGTACCGACCACTGGAGAAGAAAGAGAAAGGTCCGTACCCCCGACAACATAGAATCATATCGAGCCTATATATGGGTTGCCCATTTAACATCAGCCATTGGAATTTAGGGGTACAACAGACCCATTAGAGGCAAAAGAGTGGTTTAGGTCCGTAGAACGTACGACGACACTTTTTCCTATGACAGATAGAGAAAAGGTTCGGTATGCGAGTCTTTTATTTAGAGGTGATGCTCGAATTTGGTGGGAATTGAAGAAAGATACTCATGAGATAGCTTCTATGACCTTGTTAGTAAACGGTCCCGTATACGCAGCGGAAACAAAACAAAATTAATGTAGAGATCGTTTACATGAGCCAAGATCAAAGGTATAATTTTACAAATTTATCAAAGCAAGAATCTGCATAAATTAATAATCTGTGTTTAGAAACCATACACACGTTTGGAGGCTCCACCACGATTGTCTTTGAACGTTTTGCTACCAATCCAAGTGTAGGATCGAACCCACGTAGTCCACACGAAGACAATCTCAAAAGAACCAAAGAGGGATTTGCTAGATCCTCTTTAGCTTCAAGATTCAGAAGAAGAGAAATCAATTGAAATTGATTTAGGCTAAAACCAATTTTCTGCCGTGGGAGTGTATTCCAAAAGGGGGCTGTTGTGTGTTTTATTTTTCAAAGGAAACATCCTCATTCTAAAAATCACACACTTTTCCTTTTTATATTAAAAACAATTTGCCCTAATCCCATACGGAATAGGCTTGGGCTCCAACCCAAACGCCCCATGTTGCCAAACACTCCCAATTTGATTTATTTTATTTTCCATCATTATCTCAATTAAAATCAATTAATATATATATTAACATTTGACAATAATATAGTATATATTTAAATATGTGCGAACACACATTTAAACGTAATTTCACTTATTTAATTTTTCTAACAAATTAAATAAAGGCTACGACCTCAGAAAATTTAATTGCACTGTTAAATTACCAAAATACCCTTTCTCCTTAAAAGACGAAAACGCCCTTCTTTCTTCTTGGATCTTAAATTGTCTTCTATGTGGGTGACCCATAGGCTCCTCATCATATCGGCAGTGTATAGTAACATGATTAACACCAATTAATCGTCTCACTAATACACAGACCAAGATTGGCCCCTAGCAAGGCATCATGGCCACCTGATAGATTCGGATTCAGCAAAGTAGCTCCTTGTCAACGATATGGTTACCGTGCAATTCGATCCTTTCATCATATGTTATCTCGACGAGACGAAGGCATAGAAATAGTGTCAACCTTCGATTACTCTCGATATTATTTATTCAGTTTCTGGACCAATGACCCGTATTATAAACTGGACAGAGCAATAACTCAATCCCACTGTGGCCACAGTTTTAGTGTCATTGCCATATACTGAATGGCGCCGTGAGATAACTTTCTCCCATACCCGGGAGTGATGAATCCTCTGTCAATCCATCATAGTCTTGATACACGCCTTGATGTAGCCAATCACCACCGTATTGACAGCTCTGAAAAGAACTGCATTAGGCTAGTGTCAAACTACACCAATCGGTGCAGAAGGCGCTTCGGTGATCTCAAGTCTAAGGATCACATGCACCACCATTCGTTAGGGGATTTGTTCCATAGACACTGGGGTTACCATCCATATGGAATCCTCTGGTGGGTCAGTCTAGTGAACTTGCTGCAATGTAATCCTCTACAGCAAGCACCCATTTGTTACACCAGGTTGTCACCAAACAACCTTGACAAGTGAGATCAGTCACTGCCTTTCGACAGGGTCGTTCAACACTATGATCGCCTTACCGTATTATCTGTGCCCTTACTTCAGAATAATAGTGGGGTTACGGACATTTCTAGAATGGCCACCATATGTGCTCATAGGGTTCTCACTATCAAGATTTGAAACACTTGATACCCTCGTCATGGTTCTACCATTCTAAGGACATATATCAATACATATTGCAATAATAATGATTTACGCGATATAGAATAAAATGCCGTTTATTGATTAATGAACATTATTACAAAGAGTCAATTCTACAATAATTGATTAGCTTTAGGGCACCTACTCCAACAGACTTGGGGAGAGTTCAGGAGATTATTTGAGGCAGAGTATAGAACAGTGGATCGGGTTCATGGGAAGATCCAAGAATTTATTAGTTTAAAGTAGGGGTCTAGTTCAGTAAAGGAATACTCTATGGGATTTAATTCCTTTGCAAGGTTCGTGCCGGTATAATGAACACACCGGAGTTGAGGAAAGATAAGTTTGTGCATGGGCTGAAACCAGAAATAGCCCGTGATTTGATGGCAAGTTTCGAGCCCCCTCACTATAGCGAGGCTTTGGAGCGAGCCTTACAGGGAAGTGTGAACAAGCTTACCCCAACCGGTCCATCAACAACAGTATCGAGTGATCCATCTCCTGCTCCACCGAGAGAGAGAAGTGATGGTTTTAGAAATAGGGAAGTGAGGAATAAGAAAAGATTACAACCTAAGAAGAATAGAAAAGACTGGCAGAGTAAACAGCCAAGAAGAGTTTCCCCTATGTCCGAAGAGTGGGAGAATACATCCAGTGGAGTGCCTAAGAGAGGTGGGTTGGAATGTATGTTATAAATGCCGACAGTTGGGGCACATGATGAAAGACTGTAAAGCCCCTTCTGTACCTACAACACACACATCCAGAGGTACCAATGCTCAGGTGTTTACAATGGCACAGAGTGAAACGGAGGCCAGTCGATCTGCAGTTACCGGTCAGTTATTATTTCATTCAGTTCCCTTTTATGCATTGATTGATTCTGGAGCTATAGACTCTTTTATTACACATGGGATGATAGAAAGATTAGGTTTGAAACCTATTATAGTGAGTCAGCCTATTAAGATAGAATTACCAGATAAAGTTAGTGTGGTAACCCAGGAGTTGCTTCCAGGGGAGTCCGTAGTGATCCATGGAAGGGGTTACCGATGGATTTGATCGTGTTTGACATGCCCGACTTTGATGTTATTTTGCGCATGGATTTCCTAGGAAGGTATGGAGTAAAGATTGATTGTCGGAAGAAGAAAGCAAGATTTAATCTCGATGACAGAGATAAGTTTAATTTCGGAGAAGGCCACCAACTTAGTATGTTAATTAGCAGTGTAAAGGCCAGAAAGATGTTGAGAAAAGGGTGTTCTGGGTATATTGCTCATGTGGTGCAAAATAGTAACATCCCACAGCCGGAGATTCAAAGTGTGCCAGTAGTTCGAGAGTTTAGAGATGTATTTTCGGAAGATTTGCCAGGTTTACCTTTGGAAAGAGAAGTAGAATTTAGCATTGAACTGGTACTAGGGACGGCATCGATTTCTAAAGCCCCTTACCAGATGGCCCCAACCGAGCTTCAAGAATTGAAGAAGCAACTTCAAGAACTCCTAGACAAGGGTTTTATACGACCTAGCCATTCTCCACAGGGAGCCCCAATCTTATTTGTAAAGAAGAAAGATGGGTCGCTACGGATATGTATAGATTACAGAGAGTTGAATAAAGTGACAATGAAGAATAAGTACTCTTTACCTCTTATAGATGATTTATTTGATCAGCTTAAAGGAGCAGCAATGCTTTCAAAGATTGACTTGAGGTTGGGTTATCGTCAAGTAAGAGTTGCGGAGCAAGATATTGCTAAGACTACTTTTCGAACCAGATATGGGCATTATGAGTTTGTGGTGATGCCTTTGGGTTAACCAATGCCCCAGCAGTCTTTATGGACCTAATGAACCAAGTGTTTCATGATTGTCTTGACCAATTTATAGTAGTGTTTATTGATGACATCCTGGTTTATTCTAAGTCAAAAGAGGAGCATGAAGGACACTTAAGATTTCTGCTACAGTGATTGAGAGATCAGAAGCTATTTGCCAAGTTTTCTAAGTGTGAATTTTGGCTAGATCAAGTTATCTTTCTGGGCCATACTATCTCAAAGGAAGGTATATCAGTGGATCCTAGCAAGGTGAAGGCAATTTTTGAGTGGCAAAAGCCAAAGACAATAAAGGAAGTTAGAAGTTTCTTGGGACTAACAGGCTATTATCAGCACTTTGTAGCAGGATTTGCCTAGTTGGATAAGCCGCTTACAACTCTTACCAAATAAAGAACTCCTTTTATTTGGTCAGATGCTTGTGAAGAAAGCTTTTAAGAGTTAAAGAGAAGATTAACTACTACTCCTATTTTGGTGTTACCACAAGAGGGTGTAGATTACGATATTTATATAGATGCCTCACAACACGGACTTGGTGTCGTGTTGATGCAGTTGGGTAGGGTAATAGCTTATGCTTCTCGACAATTGAAAGAGTACAAGACGAGATACCCTACACATGATTTAGAGTTGGCAGCTATAGTCTTTGCATTAAAGATATGGAGGCATTACCTATATGGTGCTAAGAGTAATATCTACACTGACCATAAGAGTTTGAAATACTTTTTCATTCAAAGGGAGCTGAATATGAGACAGAGGAGATGGTTAGAGCTGGTTAAATATTATGATTGTGAGATTAAGTATCAGCTTGGAAAAGCCAATGTAGTGGCTGATGCCTTGAGCAGAAAAGCCTATTTGTCTCGACTCACAATGTAGAAAAAATTATTGGAAGAGTTCTGCAGGGAGCAGATTGAGGTGATACCAGGAAGGATTGCCAGGTTAGAAATTCAGTATACTTTACTGGAAGAGATTAAAGAAAAACAGGTTGCTGATAAGTGGTGTCAGAAAATAAGTCAGCAAGTGCTTGAGAAGATACCAGAATTCCACCTGTTAGATGGTGTCCTTCGTTTCAGGAATCGCTTATGCATTCCCCAAGATGCTGAGTTGAAAAAGTGAATACTTACGGAGGCTCATGATACACCATACACTGCTCATCCTGGAGCAACCAAGATGTATTAAGATTTAAAGAAGAGTTATTGGTGGCCAGGTATGAAGAGAGATATTGGAGATTACGTGGCTAAGTGTTTGGTTTGTCAATAGGTGAAGGCAGAACACCAACGGCCATCAGGATTGCTTCTGCCACTCAGCATTCTTGAATGGAAATGGGAGAGTATATCAATGGATTTTATCACAGGCCTTCCAAGAGTTCAGAAGGGATATAATGTGATATAGGAAATAGTAGACAGATTAACTAAATCAACCAATTTTCTTCCAGTAAAGGAGAGTACTGCCTCAGATCAGTTGGCTCAGATTTACATTAAGGAGATAGTTAGACTTCATGGGGTACCTAAGACAATAGTGTTAGATAGGGATTCCAGATTTGTTTCAGCTTTCTAGACCAGTTTACAGAGAAACTTAGGTACCAGATTATCATTTAGTACAGCTTACCATCCTCAAACAGATGGCTAAACTGAGAGAACAAATCAAGTACTTAAGGACATGCTGTGAGCGTGTTGTATGGAGTATAGAATGACCTAGCATGAGATGTTATCGTTGGTGGAGTTTGTCTATAACAATAGTTATCAGTCTACATTTAAGATGGCTCCTTATGAAGCCTTGTATGGTAGACGGTGTAGATCTCCACTGCATTGGGATGAGATAGGAGAGAAAGATGTCTTGAATACAGCTCTTGGGCCAGAGATAACTCAGAAAATGATAGAAGATATCAAGTTGATCAGAAGTAGAATGAAGCAAGCCTAAGACAGACAGAAAAGTTATGTAGATTTGAAGAGAAAAGATGTTGAGTTTGAAGTGGGTGATAAAGTGTTTCTAAGAGTTTCCCCTTATAAGCGGGTAATGCGTTTTGGCAACAAGGGAAAGTTAGCAGCGAGACACATTGGCCCATTTGAAGTGTTACAACGATTGGGAAAGGTAGCTTATAGGTTGGCGCTACCACCTAGTATGGACAAGGTACACAATGTGTTCCATGTCTCGATGCTTCAGAAGTATGTCAGCAATCCCTCCCTTATACTGAAAATAGAAGAAATGACTTAGAAGAGAATCTCATTTATGAGGAGCGATCAGTATAGATATTTGACAGAAAGGTTAAAGCATTCCGAAATAAGAGTATTTCGTTAGTGAACGTCCTATGGAGAAATCACAAAGTAGAAGAGGCTACATGGGAGGTAGAGCAAGATATGCAGAATTGTTACCTAGAGTTGTTCGTTTGAATTTTGAGGACGAAATTCTTATAAGGAGGGGAGAATTGTAATGCCCACATTGAGGTATGTAACTTATTTATGCTTTAACGCCCTTAGTTTTATTTATTTCAAGGTGAAAGATTGAAAAATTAGAATTTGTTGAATTCATCACGGCAAAGGAGTTTTGTCACTGCAGCATTGTACACACTGCCCAAATCGAGTTCTTAGAATTGCAGTCTTCACCGCGGCAAGGAAGAAAGTTCGCTGCGGCAACGTACACTTTGGAATGTTTCACCGAGGTGAAGAAAAATTTTCGTTGGGGCAAAGAATTTGTTGGAATTTTTGAGAAAATTCTAGAACTTCCTTAAGGGCAAAATGGTCATTCCACCCATAATTAGTTGAAAATGTGTGGAGTGAAAAGTAGTAGAATTTCATAGAGAATGCAATAGAAGTGAGGGTATTATTGTAATTGATTAAAGGGCAAAGATGGAAGTTTAGATGAGCTAAGAAAGAGTTTGAGTAGAGTTATGGAGTGTATTTTCCTGGCCAGGTTTGAAGTTGTTTTTAGGGAGCTTTGCTCCAAAATTTTGGTGGTTAAAGATTGTTATGGAGGTGTAATCACCTTAGTGCTTTATTTGTGCATACCAAGTGTTTGATGAAATTTCATAGAGAAGTGCATGTATGAGTATGTTGATTTATTATTTTGATATGAGTTTGTAGATAATAGAGAAAGTAGAGAATGACATGAATACATGCCATATTGGATTCTTGCATTTAACATTTGAATTGGGAAAGAACAATAAGAAAATTCCATCTACATGCATACATGCATATAAGAATATTAAAAAACAAAGAAAGAAAAGAAAATTATTAAAGAAAAGAAAAGAAATTGAATACTATTTTCTAAAAGAAAGATAAGAGAAAAGAAGGTTGTTGCGATGGGGAACCTGTGAGTGACAAGAAGAAGAATATTACCACATGCACGCCGCCTTCAATGAGTGGCCTAAGAATAAGAAAGAAGAAGTTGTACAGTCCATAAGAGTGCATGTGGATAAGGACTGTACTCAAAAGAATATACCTCCATGCACGCTGCCTTTAATGAGCGGCCTAAGAATGAGAAGAATTTATACAGTCCGTAAGAAGTGCATGTAGATGAGGACTGTACTCACTCACACGGCCAGTGTTCCGAATCCATGCCTCAACCGAGTCCAATCAAGAAAGAATAAGAAAGAAAGAAAAGAATAGAAAGAGGAGAGAGAATAAAAGAAAAGAAAGAATAGAAAGAAAGAAACATAGAAAAGAGAGAGAAAACAGAATAAGAAAGCAGAAAAACATAAAAAGAAAATGCACATCCTATGCATTTGTGCATTTGCATCATACATAAGCATGATACTACGCCTACTATCGTGAGTAGTGAGAAATTAGAAATAGAGTAAGAACAAAGAAATTAGAAACAGAGAAAGAACAAAGAAGAATAGAGAAGTGTGATGTAAGGAAAGAGATTCAAAATATGAGCAACGGAGATAGAAGAATAGCATAGCAGATTTACTTACTAAGCAACTAGAGCTCACCCCGTTGTTTTCAATGTATTTGCAGGAAATAGGTGAGAAGCTGATATGTTTACAAGTCCTAAAACACTTGTAAACATGAGTGGACAAGGAATTACAAGTCCTAAAACACTTGCTAATTCGGTTGAATCAAAGAGTTTCATTCCAAGTCCTAAAACACTTGGATTGTGGAGTGTGGAAAGCATTGGAGGAGATTCGGCCCAAGCAAGTTCTAAGGGGAGAGAGAGCCCAAGCACTTTGGCCCAAACCATTCCAAGTCCAAGCCCAACAAAGGAAGCTCAAGTCCACCAAGAGAGAAGCCCATGTGTTGAAGTGAACCCATTCGGCCCAATTCTCATTCCAAAGGGGAAAGTCCACTTGAACCCTTATTGGATCCATTTGCAAGATCTTCAAGGCCCAATCTCTTACACCCTTATTAGTAGACTTGATTAGGATCATTGATCAAGTTTTGGGCTAATAAAGTGAGTTTTTTCAACTAATGGGGTGGTTAAAGACATGAACCCTAGAATTAGGGAATCATGTCCCTTTTTGCATTAAATGGGTATGGCCTTAATTTTGAATGGAAGGCTTGTAATTTTTGTGTAATATTTATTAATTTTCATTTTCTTGTATTGTATTTGTTGATTACTCTTTTAACCTTGTAATTGCCTATATAAAGGCAATTATTCTCCTTGTAAAAGTAGTTCATGAAATATCAAAAACTTGGTTTAACCATTGAGAGAACTTTGTGTTCTTATTGAGATTTCTTTATCCAAGTCTTGGCAAGGAGATTTGGTGGTGAATCGATTCAAGTTGGTGGAGAATTCCTTTATGCTTGAAGTGTTCATTCTTGTCTTAACCTAAAATTGCAAGTAAGTGTGACATTGCCTCCATTTGTGTTTGGCCGAATTTAAGCTTGAGTTTAGGGCACATTTCTGTGTTGTTTTTTGTTGCAAATTGGTTGGAATTGGATCAGAAGCGGTCGGATGGAACATCGAGAAGCGGAGAGGAATGGCACTACTATCCACTGTATTTTGAGATTATATATATGATACTTTTGTTGTTGTGAAGAATTTAGTGGTAAAACTAAAGAAATTTTTGGGCCCACTATCTTCTACTTATATACTTATATGTTTTTATGACATATTTAGTGAATTCATATTTTAATTTCCAAAGTATACTAGCTAGAAAGAGTTATTACAAAAATGTTGTTGGTAGAGAATACTAGTTCCATAATGATATCTTTATATGCCATAATGCATTCTTACATTTGAGCATCTACATTTAGAAAGAATAGCAAAGAATGAGCATATTTACATGAACATATACATGTATGAGAACATTAAAGAATAAAGAGAAAGAAAGAAAAGCAATTAAATGTAGAATTATTGTTTTAAGAAATATAATTACAGAATAATTCAAATCTGAAATTTTACTTAAAGAAATATAAAAAGAGAAGAGAAGAGAAGGTTGTTGCAATGGGGAGCCCGTGAGTGACAAAGAAGAATAACCCCGCATGCATGCCGCCTTTAGTGAGCGGCCTTAGAATAAGAAAGAAGAATTTGTACAGTCTGTAAGAAGTGCATGTGGATGATGACTGTACCCAAGAAAGAATTTGAGAATACACTTACATGGCCAGGGTTCCAAATCCATGCATCAACCGAGTCCGATCGGCAAAGAAAGAATAGAAAAGAAAGAAAAGAAAGAATAGAAAATAAAAGAATAGAAAAGAAAAGAAAGAATAGAAAATAAAAGAAAGAAAGAAAGAATGGAAAAGAAAGAAAGAAAGAATAGAAAAGAGAAAATTGAAACAAAAAAAGAAAAACAAAAAGAAAAACAAAAAAGAAAATGCATTGCATAGAAAAGTTTGTGCATCTGTGCATATGCATCATGCTATTTCTATTATCCCAAGTTAGTTTCCCTATTTGTGCTTACATATCGGTAAGTGAGAAACTAGAATCGTAGAAAACAGAGACGAATAGAAAAGCTCAGAATTTGAGTAATGGAGAAAGAATAGAAGTGTTGTGGGTTTACTTACTAAGCAATTAGTGCTCACCTAGTTGATTTCACTGTTTTTCCAGGTAGTATATGAGATGCGGTCGGACGGGACGTCAAGTAGCGGAGGAGAAAGGCAACACTATCGGACTGTATTTTTTAGTTTCTTTTTGTGACTATGGTACTTGATGTAGAGATTTGTATATAAGAGTAATGCTATTTTTGGGCCCACGACCTTATATCCATATATGTTTTTCTATGATATATTTAGTGAGTTTTCATTTTATACCTCCCAAGTATACTAGCTAGAAAGAATATTACAATTACGACAAGGTCATTTAACACTATGATAGCCTTACTGTATTATCTGTGTCCTTGGTCAAAATAATACTAGTGTTAGTCACTAATGGGGTTTACACAATGGAAAAACAAAAATAAAATCCCCGACAACGACATTGAACCCAAGAACTTTATACCTAATTTACGTTATTTACATATGAAATGATATTGAATGTAAAATTTCTAGATTTCATACCAACGTTTGGAGGCTCCTTCAATCGATACAAATCACTCCCACTTTAAGATAAGAGTAAACTCTCGATATCCACACGAAGACAGGATGGTGATCGACTAGCGGTCTCAAGTGCTAGCAAGACGCACAAGCAAAAAGGATGCATAATTTTTCTTCAAGAAAAATTCTCTTCTCCACCAAGTGAAAAACATGAGAGAGAGTGAGGTGAGTGGCTTGGATTTAATTAATGTGTTCTCTCTTTTATTTTAATTTTAGGTTGCCTTTTATATGCAACAAAAATTAAAACCCTAACTTAGTTAGGAATAAATTTATTCCATTACTAGAATAGTAAATCCTCATTACCAAACAAGGTAATAATCCACATGGCATCTTATTCAAATTCAAATATGCATTTCATATTCATACTAGATGGCACGCCCGCGCATTGCACGGGTTTATTTATTATATTTTTTTTATTTTAATATCGAATTTTTATATTTTAAGAAATTGTAAACGATTATTGTTTCACAAAAAAAATATGTCAAATATTGATTATAATAGAACATTTTGCTATTGTTCTTTTTTTTTTTTTTTTTTAATAATTGGGTTTTTATGTTTAAAGATTGTTGAGAATCGTTATATGATTGCCATTTAAGATGTCATTAATTGGTCCCTGTGTTCACTGCTTATTGGTGTTGATAAAATAGGGATGATTCACATGCATTCAATTAATGTATGCAGTACAAATCTTTTACATTCCTCTTTTAATTTGATAAAATGCAAGTGATGGAAGATTGAAAAGGTCAGTTTGTAATTCAGCAAGAATTGAATTAATTGAATTCAATACATAGAAGTTGAAAGTCCCACAACTTATGAAAGTGGTTTTGACACAAATAAATTAATTAATTGAAGAACGAAATAATACTGGAACA
This sequence comes from Pistacia vera, assembly GCF_008641045.1. Taxonomy (NCBI): domain Eukaryota; kingdom Viridiplantae; phylum Streptophyta; class Magnoliopsida; order Sapindales; family Anacardiaceae; genus Pistacia; species Pistacia vera. The sequence continues at coordinate 52,013 of NW_022196199.1, forward strand.
TTTTAGTGATAGGAATATATTCCCTTTTCAAAGCTAATGAAGAGTTGCAACACTTTTCTTACAACAATTTGGTATATAATAATATAATTGAAATGACAATTTTGCCCTTCTTAAAATTAGTAGTTCCTGCATGGAATATAACCATTGCTTTGAGGTCCAACAGTTAATCTTTCACCATTTTAAAAGGCTACCCAGCACCATGAAATGAGCAAAATAAAATAAATAAAACTTGTCACCCTTCATCATCCAACACAAACTGTATTCGCTACAAAACACAAACTAATACTGGTTATAGAGTCCACAACAAAACATGTATAACCTATCTAGAATGTAAGTTTGCAACTTTTTGATAATAAAATATGCTTATTATAAACACTTGCAATTAACATTGTTTATAAGACACAGAAAAACAAATAAATGGACAAATATATAATAATATATATATAATATTATATATAATATATATAATATATATATATATAATATATATATATATTTTAGACACAGGTCTAGTCTTACAAAGAAGCCTACAAAGGAGGCATACAAAGTTAACCTCCACCCTCCATGTTAATCATTTCTCTCTCTCTCTCTCTCTTTTTCTTTTTCCGTTTTTCCTTTGTTTTTTTCTTCACTTTGTAAGTTTCTTTGTAGAGTTCTTTGTAAGGATAGACTTATTCATATATTAAATGGTTCATACTGTGTCTACGCCAAAAAAGAAGTGTTCATTAAATTATGACCATCATTGCCAAAGGTTGGCTGCATAATAAAGGAATCAAAACTGAATCAATTTACGTTCAGAAATAAATTAGTAATAATATGAAATTTCATAAACAAACAATGGTTTAAAGTAAGCACCTGTTAGTGAGGCAATGGCTGGCTACACTTGGAATGACCACTTTCGGTTGCTCAACAGGTGGTGTATAGGTTGTTGTTGTAGGTGGAACAACTCTTAGTCAAACACAGAGAGAAAGATGGGAACTGTAGTTCCAAGCTCCATGAATATATCAAAAACTGATAATGAAACAGGCATCATTGATTCTCCAAAGAGCTTGATGATGGAGCTTAGTTCGTCCCCAAGTCAAGAGGTTAGTCAAATTAGCCAAATATGAATATGAATATCCAAGAATTTGTCAAACATCTGCATATGTTTTAATCCAAACTTAAGTTCTATGCAAAAGTTCACTAAAAACTTAAAATTTCTATTTGAAAACCTCTTTCTGCAAGAAGTTTGAGTTTATACTTAAAGAAAATAATGGGTTACTAAATTCAGTCTGGTTGCATAAAAGCACCAAGAAAAAAAAAATTCAACTGCATTTAGACATTAAGAAAACTTACAATTATAGTTATTGTAAATAGACAAACTAATATAATAACTTTGACACCACGTAATTTTAAGCAACGTGAACAAATATTATGATCCAGGAGAAATTATATAACTATATAAATTCAGCATAAACACCTCTATTTGTTGTGATAAAACAAATATTATGATCCAGGAGAAATTATATAACTATATAAATTCAGCATAAACACCTCTATTTGTTGTGATAAACTGCACAAAAAAATCAGCACATAATAGACATATACATAGTTTCAATTTAATGAATTCTGCTTTTAATACAAACTACCACTTCGAATTCATGAATGGTAATAAATATGTCACTTGACATTCATATATATCAAGTAAATATTAACATTAGCATTGAAATTAAAATTAAAATACTTGGTACAATTCAGATAAATCATGTAACAAATTGTTAATATATCAACATATATATATGATTCAAAGTAATGAGTCATTTAACTGATACAACTTATCTTTTCACATTTATGAAATTCAAAATAATACCTTATCAATCCATTAATATTCACATTCATTCATGAATATTAATTAATATTAATATTTCTATACCCTTTCACATTCAATTAATTAGTATTAATATTAATATATCTTTACCCCTTCACATTCAATTAAACAAAAACAATGAATCAAACTAAATTCATTAAACAAAACATATAATCATGCGTATGAATTATTATTATTAATTAATTTTAATATTAATATATCTATACCCCTTCACATTTAGTTAATTATTACCAATATTAATATATCTATAACCCTAGCCTTCACATTCAATTAAACAAAAATAATAAATTAAAGTAAATTCATTGAACAAAACGTATAATCATAAAACTAAATTTTAATTATAAAACATATAATCATAAAACATTTAATGTGAATGTGAAGTGTATTTATCTAATTAAACACATCCAACAAACATTGAATGTATCTTGTTATATAGATATTTGTTATTAATAATACCAAATAGCTTAAACCAATAACATGCACACACTTGTAACAATTATAGAGCTTCTTAGATCCTATGTGGCAATCAAATATCAAGTGCTTCAGAATTATATAGATATAAACAATGAATCAGACTAAATTCATCAAACAAAACATATAATCATGCATATTAATATATCTGTACCCCTTCACATTCAGTTAATTATTACTAATATTAGTATATCTTTACCCCTTCTTCCTTGCTTTCTTGTCCATCCAACTAATTCAGTTTGGAAAGTCAATCTAAAATTGCCTCATTTTCCCAAGTTGACCCTCAGTGAATTGCAGATTCATTTGTATTCCTCTCATGTTTGAATTAAAAAACAGAAAAACTTATAACCGTTAAATTGTGAGCACAAAAATATGCATTTAATAGTTTGTTATGTCATGATTTAATCAATACAATTAAATTATTATTTTGAATGGTTACTCATGGTAACTGAAAGTTTGAAGTTGAAAGCATTATAATATAAACAGTTTAAAGTGTTTATGGGGTGCTTTTTGTTAGGTTATTTTTGTTTGAAATTAATTCCGTTATTGCTATAATCAGTCAATATAGTTGTCCATTTTATAGTACAATTCCTGGTTATTATATTGTTTAGTACATATGTTTAATACTGTATGATAGTATCAAAGTGTTTATGGGGGTAGAGTCTGTTATACTATTGTTATTTACAGGCTTTCAATTATTTACTTGTTTTGTACGCATCGTATATTATCTCTGTTCACTGGGTTTCTTAGACTTTTTTGTTTTTGAAAGTTGATGTTGAAAGCATAATGATATTAATAGTTCAAAGTGTTATGGAGTGGAGTCTGTTACGTCATTTTTTATTTATAGGTTTCTAATTATTTACTTGTCTTCTAATTACAATATAATATTTCTGTTGACAGGGTTTCTTAAGGTCCTTAGAAATAAAGCAACGATGGCTAGATTCACCTAATGTGATTGCACGATTAGAAAGAAATCAAAGGATTCTAGAACTTAAGAAGAAAAAGTGTACTGGGGACATAATTTTGTTACAAAAAAGAATCGAAGGAACTGTAAATGAATTAAAAGACAAACAGGAGATTGTAAAAGTCGTTGGAAAATCTTGTGCAAGAATCTAGGAACAGCTTGATGTCCTTAAGAAACAGGAAAAAGAATTACTGGATGAAAACGCAGACTTACAACCTGCTCTTGCAAAAACAGAAAGATAGAGAGATCAAGCTGCTGATATTGTGACAGACATGTTTATCAAAACATGAAAACCAAGTGTCTACATGTTATTAGTTTAGGCTATAATTGCTGTGAGTGTTTGCATGTTATTGGTTTATACTATTTTGTATTATTACTAACAGATATATTCAATGTTTTATAGATGTTAACTGTTTTATTATTATTAAATTAGATCAAGAGAAACTCTTCACATCATGATAAATGTTTTATGATTATACATTATCTTTCATTGTTTCTGTCTAATTGAATGTGGACGGGTACAGAACGTGAAAGGGTAGATATATATAGATAATATTTGTTATAATTAATATGCATGAATAAATGCAAGCATTAATATATTGATAAGGTGTATTGTTGAATTTTGTGAATTTGATGAGATGCGTTGTATCACTTAAAGGATTCGTTGCTTTGAATCCTATATATATGTGGATATATTAGCAATTTGTTACATGATTTATCTGAAGAAAGAGAGGTAGTCAACTTTTAATTGTGCTAAAGCATTTAAATTGAGTTTCCTAGAAGCCTGTGCATATTTTTTAGTAGAAGCCATGTTGGAAGACAGTATCTCTGCTGATGTCAATAATCTTTGAAACATTAACTTGTATAAAGTTCACAGGAAAAACCTGTTAATTGCTTTGTACTTTTGAAACTGTTTGTAAATATTTACGTTGCACTAACAATTGAAATTTTGTATTCTGTCAAAAAACATGTTGCTAAAAATAGACATGAATATCTACTTTGTGTTAGTTAGTAATAAATATTACATGATAATATTTAAAAACACAAGAAAAAGAAGAAAAGAACAACAATTTTCTCAAAATCTCAATTTTTTCCTTCTAGAGCTTTGATATCTCTTACCAACAGCTGAAGGTTCATCAATAATATTTTCTTCCTGTTCAATGTATTCTGGCTCTTGGTGTTCTGTTCCTTCACCCTTTTCTTTACTTATGTTTGAGGTACCTGAATTAGAAGATTGCATTATACTGCATTGTTCTTGTTCTTCGACAGATGATTTGGTAGTTGATGTTTTGTCAGTAATTTTTGGTGTTAAAGCCTGATGTTGAATCGCATTTGCTATTGATGAATCCTTTCCATCTTCCTCTTCAACTGCCTGTAATTTTTGTACAAACTATTAATAGCATATTAATGTCAAGCAACTATTGCTATCATTTGAATTTTTAAAAATGTGTTACTTAAAATAAAAAATAAAATATACTGACCTCTTCCAATCGCTATAGCTTGTAATCATTTTCTAGTTCATCATTGACTGGAAATTTTTTTAATACAGTATAAGTCTCATATCCTAGTTTCAGATCAATTTCTGACAACTTAATTTTGAAAACAACACAAAAAGCATTTACAACATCTAGAATTCTTTCATGATTGTTTTCTTGGGTTTTCAATAACTGGGAACATGACAATCCAACCAATTTCTGGCATACTGAATCAAACATTATAAAAGCTGCTTCAACAGTCCCATCTGTGAGTGCAATATCAACTTTATACCTGTTATAACAAACAATATTCATTAATAAATATCAAATGTTAACGTTATAATGCATTGTCTTACAACAATTATTTAATTTTCAATAAAAAACTTATTCACCTCATTTGTGGAAATTTTATCTCCTTGTTGCATTTAAGACAGTAGAAATTGCTATTGTTCATATTGGGAATTTTCTTCTTACAAACACTGCAAGATAAGTAACACCAACCAAATCTTCCATTGACTCCAATTATTTTTCCCTTTATTGTATATTCTGTAATCCGATCCCAGTTATACCACATAAGGCTGTTAAGATATTTCAAAGATACTCTATTTTGAAACATCTCCTCCTCAACCGATATCTCATTTAGCTTTCTCTTTTGCAATTTAACAACTGGAATATTTTTCATTACTGCAAATCGTACAGCAAATGAGACATAAATTGTATAATTATTTCTTAAAATATTTGCAGAAAAGGCTACTAAAACATGTACTTTCTCTGCAAAAGATAGACCTCATCAATTTCCATATTGATATAGATTCTTGATCCCGAAGTATTATTAAGATATATTGTAACACCCCACTTGAGGTACATAGTTAAATTGTGTTGTATTGCTTGAATGTTTATTGAATTGTTCTCGTTTGAGCTTGCATGGTGTTATTTTCAGTTGGCTGACCCTTAGTTGGATGGATGAGTTGGTTTGGTTAAGTGTTTGCCCTGATTTTGGTTGAGGCTTGGTGAATGTTTGAATTTTAGTCTTCGCCGGGGCGAAGAATAATCTTCGCCACGGCGATGCTGACTTTGTAATTGCGGTGTCAGTTCTGTAATTCTTCGTCGGGGCGACGGAGAGTTCTTCGCCGCGGTGACGGTCCAGTTGAAAAGGTTAATGAAGTTTTTAGATATTTTTCCATAGGGGCAAAATGACCATTCTACCCCTAATTAGCAGGAAAAGTGGGGAGTGAATTGTAAGGAAATTTTATGGAGAATAGTTTAAATGGGGGGTGCATTTGCAAAGAATTAAAGGGCAAAGGTGGAATTCCTAAGAAAGAGTAAGGGTAAAATGGGAAAGAGTGGAGAAAATATGAGATATTAAGGGTTTAGCTTTAGAAACTCTTTCATTCATTCTTCTCCACCGCCTCTTCCATCCTTCATTTCTCTCAAGCTTTCATTCAATTTTCCAAGGATTTTTGGAGGACTTTTGACTAGAAGTTGATACAAGTTGATCCTAAGCACTTAAAGGTTTAAGAGAAAGCATCAAGCCATTAAGAGTAGAGAGCTTAAGTGGATTCTACTTGAGTATAAGGTAAGTAAATCCACCTAAGTTGTGATTTGCATGATTGAATGATGTATAGAGTGATTAATGCTTGAGTTTTTATGTTTGAAATGAGTTGATGGATTTATGAATGAGTTCAATGTTGATTTATTGAGAGATTTCCACCATGAGAAGGGTGGATTGTGTTGATAAAATTTGGTAGAAGTATGGATAGAATTTGAAGAATTTGAGAGGAATATTTGAAGTGTGTTTTCTTTGTAGGATGTGTGATGATTTGAAGGAGTTGAACTCCAATTTTGGATGGTTAAGAAAGAAGTAGAACTATAGTGAGAGTAGGGTTTATGTATGCACACATATTGTTTGATGAAATGCCTAAGAGAAGCATGAGTAGAAGTAGAGAACCTTACTTTATGCAACATAGCATATTTGCATTTCATGAGTGCATATAAGAAAGATTCTAGGCATGAGCCATCCATATGCATATGTTTATATGTGTAATCATTAAAGAAAGAAATTATGAGTAATGAGAAAGAAACATTCTAAGAATAGAGATAAAGAAAATAATAAATTCTCTTAGAATAAAGAGAAAGAAAGAATTAACACTAGAGAATAAAATGAATAAAAAGTGCTAAAGAAGAGAAAAGATAATAGGTTGTGCGATGGGGAGCCCGTGAGTGTAGAAATTTCCCGCATGTAAACTGCCGTGAGAGAGCGGTCTTTGCCTTGAGAGAGCGGAATGAGAATGAGAAAAAGAATTTGTATAGCCGTGAGAATACACGCGGATGAGAGCTATACACGAGAGAGAGTACACTCACATGGTCAAGGGTTCCGAATCCATGCATCGACCAAGACCGAATAAAAAAAAAAAACCGAATGAAAAAGAATAAGAATAAGAATGAGAAAGACAAGAAAAGAAAGAAAATGCATTGCCTTGCATTAGTGCATATGAATCTCATCCGTACATGTTATCATGCTATCTCTCATAGCTGATGAGAACAGAGAGAAAGAAAAGAACAGTAGAAAGAGAGAAAGAACAAGAGAGATTGAATATGAGAAAGTGGCAAGAGTAAGGAAAGAATTGAAAGGTGATACATGGGGATAGCGGAGTAGAGGATTACTTACTGAGCATCTGTGTGCTCACCCCGTTGTTTTCTATGTTTTTGTAGGACATAGGTGAGGATGTGGTCGGATGGACGTCGGTAAGCGGGGAGACTTGACTACACTGTCCACTTTTTTTAGAGTCTTTTTGTACAAATGATATTGTACTATGTAAAGAATGTATATATTAAGTAAAGAAAAATTTTTGGGCCCAACTATTTTGATAAGTATACTTGTGTTTTCATTATCATATTATATGAATATGATAGTAGAAAGAAGTCGTTACATTTTTGGTATCAGAGTAGTGATTTTGGGATGGGACAGTGTGTCATTCTCGCCACCATGATGTTCCTTGGCCGACCACTATAAGTTAAATTCTTTCCTTACTAGCGTGTTATTGAAGTTGATGTTAGAATGATTGTTTTGTAGATGAGATATAGAACCCGATCAAAGGGTCAGAGTTCAAGGGGTAGAGGGGAATCCTTTAATCCGCCAGACCCTACGCCCCCTCCCTTGGATAAAGCTAGAGTTCGGAGGATTATACAGCAAGTTATGGCAGAAACCTAAGGGAGAGTTGTAACCCCCGTGTAGGTACCACCAACTCCTAATGTCGGAAGAGAAAGGCTGGTTCGTCCCCCAGTGCAGAATCGAATTGAGTCGATTTATGGACTTTCGAGTCAACACCAGCCGTCGGAATTTAAAGGTACAACGGATCCTTTAGTGGTTGAGGAGTGGTTTAAGTCCGTTGAGCATGTGACGGCCTTGTTTCCTATGACAGACCGAGAGAAGATCCGGTATGCAAGTTTTCTGTTTTGGGGAGATGCCCGAATCTAGTGGGAATTAATGGAAGAGACTCATGATATTACAACTATGACTTAGGGAGACTTTAGAAGAGTGTTTGAGGCTGAGTATCGAACGGTTGACCAGGTTCATGAGAAGATACAAGATTTCATTAATCTGAAGCAAGGGTGGAGTACAGTAAAAGAGTATTCAGTTAGATTCAACTCCCTTGCGAGGTTTGCACCTGGGATTGTGAGTACTCCCGAGTTGAGAAGAGAGAAGTTTGTTCACAGGTTGAAACCAGAAATAGCCCGTGATGTTATGTCAGGAGCCGAGCCCCCTCATACCTATAGTGAAGCATTAGAGCGGGCTTTGAGAGCGGAGATTTATGTGAACAAGCTGAGTTCAGAAGGGTCATCCATGATAGTTCAGAATGAATCATCCCCTGCTCCACAGAAAGAAAGAGTTGAGGTTGTGAGAAATAGAGACATGAGAAACAAAAAGAGATTCCAACCAAAGAAAAATAGGGGCGATTGGCAGAGTAAACGGCCTAGGACTGTGGGAGTCACTCCATGCCCTAAATGTGGGAAGAATCATTTGGGGGAGTGTCTAAAAGAGTTTGGTCCGAATGTTTGCTATAGGTGTCGACAGCCAGGGCACCTAATGAAGGATTGTAAAGCTTCTCCACAAGCAGCACAGGCTTCTAGAGGTGGCGACGTCTGCGAATTTCAAAACACATAGTTTTACTTTTCAGAAATTTCTTAGGTTTTTGGGGGATTTATAAAAGGAAAAACTTAGTCTTTTCGTTGGTTGTTCGTTTTTAGATAGACAACAGTTTTTACATATTCTAAAATTCAATTTAAGTGATTTTGGGATTTGTAATATCTGCTTTCTAATCAAGTACTCATAAAATATACATAATGAAATTACATATAAGATAGTAAAAGAGTTGGGCCTAAATTTTTCTTTTATTAAATCATATACATTCTTTATACAAAGTTTGGATTATGTACAAAAGTTATTGAAAACATGATGGAAAGTGTAACCATTTCTCCTCGCGTGCCGACGCCTATCTGACTGCGTTCTCACCTAGATCCTGCAACCACGAAGAAAACAACGGGGTGAGCACAAAATAATGCTCATTAAGTAAATCCTCTACTCGACTGTCTCCTTAATTCTTTCTCTTAATTCTTTCCTTACACTTTTTCTCATTACATTTATTTTCTCTTTCACACAGCTCTCTTACTTAACTTCTGTTATATGTCACGGCCTCATCTTACCGGAGGCATGGTCGGGTGGAGTTCACACAGCACCAACCCACTCTTTGTGACTTTCGGGTGGAGATCACATAGCACCAACCCATTTTTTGTAACTTTCGGGTGGAGATTACAAAGTACCAACCCGCTTTGAATAACTACTGGGTGGAGGTCACAAAGCACCAACCCGCTTTTAGTATTTTTCTCATCCTCTCTACTTTTAGAGTAGTTCATACACATAGTTCTCTACTCTTTGTCAAGCCACTTCTCAATGCACAGTTAATCTTCTCCACTAATGCACTCATGAAATGCCAACATGCAATGTTGCAAGAATTAAGGTTTATTACTCATGATTCTCTTAGGCATTTCATCAAACAACTAGTGTGCATACATAAACTCTACTTTATCTATGGTTCCATCCCTCTCTTAAACCATCCAAAATGGGAGGAAACTCCCTCACATAACTATAATTCTAGTCATAAAAGAACACTCCCAAAGAAAATACTCAATCTCCTCCAACTGCATTTCAAACTACATCCTCTCATCACTACATATTCATCACATATTAACACTTCTCATCGATAAAGTGTAATCAACAACCATAAACAAATACTCATCTCAACCCAATTTCTCAATAGCATAACATACGCATGCATATATAAATCTCTGCTTAGTCCCTACTCAAAAGATTCTCAAATTTCAACTTGGATTTGATTTACTTACCTTGTAAAGCACTTTCCTTTCCTTTAAAATGCTTGTCCCTTCTCTACAACTTTACACAATAAAACCATAAGCCTTCAATGTACAAATATATGCAAAACTTCACATCTAAAGCAAGAATCCTTACCTTAGGATGCCTTAGATTGATTTTCTACCCCAAACTACTCCAAAAAGCTCTCAAAGATCCTTGAAAGATGGAAGGAAGAGTTAAGAGGAAATGGTGAAGAATATGGCGGTGGAAGAAGAATGAATGAAGGGTTTATAAAGCTTATCCCCTTTTTAGTTCAACTTTCTTCATTCATTTTCATATTGCCCTTGCTCTTCCTTGGAAATTCCATCCTTGTCCTTTAATTCATTACAAACACACCCCCATTCTAACATGTTCTCCATAAAATTCTCTTACATTTCACTCCCCACTTTTCCAACTAATTAGGGGTAGAATGGTCATTTTACCCATATGGAGAATTCTCTAGAAACCTCAATACACTTTCTGCTGTCCCGTCACCGCGACGGAGAAAGTTTCGTTGCCCCGGCGAAAAATTACAGAACCTACACCGCAATTACCAAGCCAATGTCGCCACAGTGAAGAACGAAATGCCACACTTCGCCAAAACCCAACTAAAATTAGGATAAACACTCCACCAAACGAACTAAGGGCCAACCAACTGAAAATAATGACATACAAGCTCAAATAAGAACAAAGCAATAAACATTCAAAAATACAACATAATTTGCTACGTACCTCAAGTGGGGTTTTACAATTCTCCCCCCTTAAAAGAATTTCGTCCTCGAAATTCACACAAACAACTCCGCGTAATGATTCCGCATGTCTTGTTCTACCTCCCATGTGGCCTCTTCGACTTTGTGATTTCGCCAAAGAACCTTTACGAATGGAATGCTCTTATTCTGGAGTTCTTTAATCTTTCGGTCCAAAATCTGTACTAGACGCTCCTCATACACAAGGTTCCCGTCTAAGGCAACATCATCTACTAGCAAGATATGGGAGGGGTCACTTACGTACTTCCGAAGCATCGAGATATGGAACACATCATGCACCTTGTCCATGCTAGGTGGTAGTGCCAATTTGTAGGCCACCTTTCCTACTCGTTGCAATACTTCAAATGGACCTACATATCTCGGTGCTAACTTCCCTTTGCTTCTGAAGCGCATTACTCGCTTGTAGGGGGAAAGTTTCAGAAACACTTTATCACCCACTCGAAATTGAACCTCTTTTCTCTTCAAGTCGGCATAACTCTTCTGTCGATCTTGGGCTTGCTTCATTCTGTTTCTAATTAACCTCACATCCTCTATCATTTTCTGAGTCACCTCTGGCCTAAGAGCGGTACTCAAATCATCCCTTTCACCGATCTCATCCCAATGTAGTGGAGATCTACATCGTCTACCATACAAGGCCTCGTAAGGCGCCATTTTGATTGTAGACTGATAACTATTATTGTAGGCAAACTCCACCAAGGGTAACATCTCATGCCAAGATACTTTATATTCCATACAGCATGCTCTCAACATATCCTGAAGCACCTGATTCGTTCTCTCTATTTGGCCATCCGTCTACGGATGATAGGCAGTACTGAATGCTAAACGGGTACCCAAATTCCTCTGTAAACTCATCCAAAAAGCTGAAACAAACCTGGAATCTCTATCTGACACTATTGTCTTGGGCACACCATGCAACCTGACTATCTCCTTAATATAAATCTGAGCCAACTGATCTGTAGTGGTGCTCTCCTTTACTGGAAGGAAATGGGCTGACTTGGTTAACCTGTCCACAATCACCCATTTAGCATTATACCCTTTCTGTACTCTGGGAGACCTGTGATAAAATCCATCAAAATGCTTTCCCATTTCCACTCGGGAATACTCAGTGGCTGAAGCAACCCTGACGGCCGTTCGTGTTCTGCTTTCACCTGCTGATAAATCAGACATTTAGCTACAAATTCTGCAATATCTCTCTTCATACCTAGCCACCAATAGCCTTTCTTTACATCTTGATACATTTTGGTTGCTCCAGGATGAGTAGTGTATGGTGTGTCATGAGCCTCCGTCAGTAGTCTCTTCCGTAACTCATCATTCTGAGGGATACACAACTGATTCCTGAAATAGAGGACACCATCTATTACTTGAAACTTTGTTGTCTTGCCCTCATGCACTTTCTGAACTATTCTCTGACACCACTCATTAGCCACTTGCTTACCTCTGACTTCCTCCAGTATAGCAGACTGAACCTCTAACCTGGCAATCCTTCCCGAAATCACATCAATTTGTTCTTTACATAATTCTTCTATCAAATCTTTCTGCTTAGTGAGCCGAGACAAATAAGCCTTTCTACTCAAGGTATCGGCCACTACATTGGCCTTTCCCGGTTGATACTTGATCTGACACTCATAGTCCTTAACCAGTTCTAACCACATTCTCTATCTCATATTCAACTCCTTCTGAGTGAAGAAATACTTTAAACTCTTATGATCGGTGTAGATATTACTTTTGGCACCATAAAGGTAATGCCTCCAAATCTTTAGTGCGAATACCACAGATGCCAACTCTAAATCGTTTGTAGGGTATCTCGTCTCATACTCTTTCAATTGTCGAGAGGCATAAGCTATCACCCTACTTACCTACATTAACACAGCACCAAGTCCTTGCAGTGAGGCATCTGTATAAATGTCATAATCTACACTCTCTTATGGTAACACTAACACAGAAGCTGTCGTTAATCTCTTCTTCAACTCCTGAAAACTCGTTTCACATGCTTCTGACCATACAAAAAGAGTTCTTTGTTTAGTAAGAGCTGTCAACGGTTTAGCCAACTGGGCAAACCCTGGTACAAATGGCTGGTAGTAACCTGCTAGGCCTAAGAAACTCCTGACTTCTTTCATTGTTCTCGCCCTCTGCCATTTAAGGATTGCCTGTACTTTGCTTGGATCCACTGAAATCCCTTCCTTAGATACATTATGGCCCAAAAATATCACCTGATCAAGCCAAAACTCACACTTAGAAAATTTAGCGTACAACTTTCTTTCTCTCAATCGTTGTAACACTATCCTCAAATGTTCCTCATGCTCTTCCTTCGACTTAGAATAAACCAAAATATCATCAATGAAAACCACTATAAACCGGTCCAAGTAATCATGGGATACCCGATTCATCAAGTCCATAAAAACTGCTAGGGCATTAGTCAAACCAAACGGCATCACTACAAACTCATAATGCCCATACCTTGTACGAAAAGCAATCTTAGCCACATCTTGCTCAGCCACTCTTACCTGATGGTACCCTGACCTCAAATCAATTTTAAAGAACACTGCGGGTCCTTTTAACTGATCGAACAGATCATCAATGCGAGGCAACAGGTACTTATTCTTCATTGTCACTTTATTCAACTCTCTATAATCGATACACATCCGTAGTAACCCATCCTTCTTCTTCACAAACAAAATTGGAGCTCCCTAGGGAGAATGACTCGGTCGGATAAAACCTTTATCCAAAAGCTCTTGGAGTTGCTTCTTTAATTCCTGAAGCTCTGCTGGGGCCATTGGATAAGGGGCTTTGGATATTGGTGCTGTCCCGGGTGCTAATTCAATACTAAACTTAACCTCCCTTTCCGGAGGCAAACCCGGTAACTCTTTCGGAAGCACATCTAGAAAATCTTGAATTATTGGCACCCTCTGAATCTCTGGCTGTGGAACAACACCACTCTGCACTACATGAGTGATATATCCTGAACACCTCTTCCTCAACATCTTTCTAGCCTTCACACTACTAATCAACATGCTCAACTGATGGCCCTCTCCAAAACTAAATTTATCTCCATTATCGAGATTAAATCTCGCTTTTTTCTTCTGACAATCAATCTCTACCCCATATCTCCCTAGGAAATCCATGCGCAATATCACATCAAAGTCGGGCATATAAAAAACTATTAGCTCAACTGTTAAATCTCTACCCTGGATCACCACAGACTCTTCTGTCAACATCTCTTGCGTCAGAACACTAACCCCATTAGGTAACTCTATCTTAATGGGTTGAGTCACTCTAGTAGGTTTCAAACCTAACCTCTCAATCATCCCATACAATATAAAAGAATGAGTGGCTCTTGAAGCAATTAAAGCATACAAAGGAACAGAATGGAATAATAACTGACCAGTAACGGCTAATGGACTGGCTTTCGCTTCACCCTATGCCACTTTAAACACTCTGGCATTCGTAGTACCTCCAGAACTCTATGCGGGTTGCGGAAGAGGAGCTTTACAATCTCTCATCAAGTGCCCTGGCTGTTGGCACCTAAAACACACCCTCTGGTCCCTCAGACACTCTCCTGGGTGGTTCATCCCATATTTAGAGCAAAGTGGAAACCCTTCCGTCCGGGGCCGCTTATTCTTCCACTCTCTTCTGTTCTGTCTAAACTGAAACTTCTTCTTTCGATTCTTCATTTATTTGCCTTTCACACCCTCAAATTTCTCTCTCTGTGGGGCGGAGGGTGGCTCACTTGGTCTTCCTATCGAGGAACCAACTAGGGGAATTTTATTCTCAAAGATTTCTGCCCTCATTGCTCGCCTCAAGGCCTCACTATAAGTTCGAGGGGGATCGAAACTCATCATTAAATCCCACGCTATCTCTGGCTTCAACCTATGTACAAACTTATCTCTTCTCAATGCCGGAGTACTAACTATTCTGGGTGCAAATCTTGTAAGGGAGTTGCATTTCACTGAGTACTCCTTCACGGTACTAGACCCTTGCTGTAAACTGATAAATTCTTGGACCTTCTCATGAACTCGGTCCTCTATTCTATACTCGGCCTCAAACTCTTGCCTGAACTCTTCCCAAGTCATTGTTGCCACATCATGGGTTTCTTCCATTAATTCCCACCAAATTCGGGCATCACGCTGAAACAAGAAACTCGCATACCGAATCTTCTCTCAGTCCATCATGGGGAATAAACCTGTTGTTCACTCTACGAACCTAAACCATTCTTCTGCTATTCCTGGGTCCGTAGTACCCTTAAACTTTGAGGGTTGATGTTGATTGGGAAGACCATAAATTGGTTCAATTTTGTTCTGTACTGGGGGAGGTACCGATTGTTCTCTTCCTACATTTGTAGCTGGTGGTACCTGTATGGGGGTTACAACTCTCCCTTGGGTTTCTGCCATAACTTCTTGTATCATCCCCCGAACTATAGCTTCATCCAAAGGAAGGGGCGTAACTTCTAGTGGGTTAGAAGATTCTCCCTCATTCATCACACCCTTACCACGTTTTCGGTTACTACGCCTCATTTACAAAACAATCACATTTAATCAATTCGAGAAACACATATAGTAAGGAAAGAATTACCTCACACAGTCGGTTATCGGACGTCGTAGCGATGAGAATAGTACACTGTCAAATCCCAAAATCTTGGCTCTGATACCAAAAATGTAATATCTGCTTTCTAATCAAGTACTCATAAAATATACATAATGAAATTACATATAAGATAGTAAAAGAGTTGGGTCCAAAATTTTCTTTTATTAAACATATACATTCTTTATACAAAGTTTGGATTATGTACAAAAGTTATCGAAAACATGATGGACAGTGTAACCATTTCTCCTCACGTGCCGACGCCCATCTGACCACGTTCTCACCTAGATCTTGCAACCACAAAGAAAACAATGGGGTGAGCACAAAATAATGCTCAGTAAGTAAATCCTCTACTCAACTGTCCCCGTAATTCTTTCTCTTAATTCTTTCCTTACACTTTTTCTCATTACATTTATTTTCTCTTTCACACATCTCTCTTACTTAACTTTTGCTATATGTCACGGCCTCATCTTACTGGAGGAACGATCGGGTGGAGTTCACACAGCACCAACCCATTCTTCGTGACTTTCGGGTGGAGATCACATAGCACCAACCCCGTTTTTTGTAACTTTTGGGTGGAGATCACAAAGTACCAACCCGCTTTGAATAACTACCGAGTGGAGGTCACAAAACACAAACCCGCTTTTAGTATTTTCTCATCCTCTTTACTTTTAGAGTAATTCATACACATAGTTCTCTACTCTTTGTCAAGCCACTTCTCAATGCACAATTAATCTTCTCCACTAATGCACTCATGAAATGCCAACATGCAATGTTGCAAGAATTAAGGTTTAGTACTCATGATTCTCTTAGGCATTTTATCAAACAACTAGTGTGCATACATAAAATCTACTTTATCTATGGTTCCATCCCTCTCTTATACCATCCAAAATGGGAGGAAACTCCCTATCATAACTATAATTCTAGTCATAAAAGAACACTCCCAAAGAAAATACTCAATCTCCTCTAACTTCATTTCAAACTACATCCTCTCATCACTACATATTCATTACATATTAACACCTCTCATCAATGAAGTGTAATCAACAACCATAAAACAAATACTCATCTCAACCCAATTTCTCAATAGCATAACATACACATGCATATATAAATCTCTACTTAGTCCCTACTCAAAAGATTCTCAAATTTCAACTTGGATTTGATTTACTTACCTTGTAAAGCACTTTCCTTTCCTTTAAAATGCTTGTCCCTTCTCTACAACTTTACACAATAAAACCATAAGCCTTCAATGTACAAATATATGCAAAACTTCACATCTAAAGCAAGAATCCTTACCTTAGGATGCCTTAGATTGATTTTCTACCCCAAACTACTCCAAAAAGCTCTCAAAGATCCTTGAAAGATGGAAGGAAGAGTTGAGAGGAAATGGTGAAGAGTATGGCGGTAGAAGAAGAATGAATGAAGGGTTTATGAAGCTTATCCCCTTTTTGGCTCAACTTTCTTCATTCATTCCCATATTGCCCTTGCTCTTCCTTGGAAATTTCGTCCTTGTCCTTTAATTCATTACAAACACACCCCCATTCTAACATGTTCTCCATAAAATTCTCTTACATTTCACTCCCCACTTTTCCTGCTAATTAGGGGTAGAATGGTCATTTTACCCATATGGAGAATTCTCTAGAAACCTCAATACTCTTTCTGCCATCCCGTCGCCACAGTGAAGAAAGTTCCGTCGCCCCGGTGAAAAATTATAGAACCTACACCGCAATTACCAAGCCAAGGTCGCCGCGACAAAGACTATTCTTCGCCCTGGCGAAGAACGAAATTCCACACTTCGCCAAAACCTAACTAAAATCAGGGCAAACACTCCACCAAACCAACTAAGGGCCAACCAACGTATAATAATGACATACAAGCTCAAATAAGAACAAAGCAATAAACATTCAAACATACTACATAATTTACTATGTACCTCAAGTGGGGCGTTACAAGATTAAACAAAGTGTGAAGATTTGAGGTGAAACCAGTGGATTCGTCAACTAGGGAGATTCTTTTCATTTTCTCTTGTTTCCATGATGTTGAACTTAGAATTTTTCGTTTCTTTTAATTGTATTATTGATTTAGACATGAACTAACCTAATTTGGGTTAGGGTTTTGATTGTAGTTCGGAATTTCATGGGTTAATTGATTGAATAATTTTATTTTCATATGAACTTTATTGATTGTGTGAATACTCTGAATTTACTGTTTATATGTGATGAACATGATGAGATTGAGAAATGAATCATGTTAGGCTTCTTGGGTATTCACCATTGTAGTATTGGATGCTAGAGATAGATTCAAGAACCAATGAAATCAATCTAGGATTCTTGTGCTTAATGAGCTCAGTTTTATTAACTTTCAATTTGTGGGTGCGGAAGGTTAATAGGGAAGAGTAGGAAAACATAGCCTGAGAAGGTATGTTGGACACTTTAGAGAGTTCGATTTACAATCAATGCATGTGAATATGAATTTAGTTTAATTCTTTAGGTTTAACCCATAGAGTCCGAATGAAGTCAAAACCCTACCCGTTTGTTTGAATTGATTTTATCCATATTTTTAAATCTTGATTTCATAGTTTATTTTTATTTTAGTAAATTTTTTTTTTTTAGCTATAGTTTAAATTGCTCCCTTTAATCCAAAAGAATTCGATTGCTTCAACTTGAAAACGGTAGAAAACTTAGTGCTTAGCAACAATCCTCGTGGGAACGATACTCACTCATCACTTTATTACTTGTGCGACTAGTATACTTGCTACATTTGCATGTTGTAGGAAACCCGCATTAACATGCAATTATGATTTACATGATATAGAAGAAAATTGTCTTTTATTGATTAATAAACATTATTTCAGAGAGTCAATTCTACTATAATTGATTAGCTCTGGGCACCTACTCTAATAGCTAGGGCTATAGACATTTCTAGGATGGCCACCATATGTGATCATAGGGTTCTCACTATCAAGATTTGAAGCACTTGATACTCTCGTTAAGATTCTACCATCCTAAGGACATATTGACATGCAATTATGAATTACATGATATAGAAGAAAAAAGTCTTTTATTGATAAATAAACATTCTTACAAAGAGTCAATACTATGATAATTGATTGCTTCTAGGGCACTTACTCTATCACATTAAATGCTGCAACGGCTAATTCTTTTTGGGTTATATAAGTTTAATGCTCCTAGGTTATTTTATAGAGAAGAAATAAGAAAAACATCCAACACAAATCCTTAGAGCTCAAAATCCAAATCATACTCTCACTTGTCCTCATCTTGTAAACCTTTAAGGGAACATTTGTTCATATTGTGTATAAAAGCCTACTTGAAAGAGACAATCAATCACAAACATCTTTAAATCCTTTCCTTGGTGGTAAAATCTTGTAAAACTAGGTGCAATCCTATAAATTTATATGTGTGAGGCAAAAATCCTTGTGAAAACTATCGTAAGAGCGAAATCAAATTCTAGTGGAACTTCAAGGAGGTTGCGTTGAAGAAGTGGATGCAGAAGGCTTGTCGATATAGCTCTGAACCACCATAATTGTTGAGCATTTCTCTCTCTCTCTCAACCTTTTATTATTCATTGGTTGTTTGTTGAGTTGAACATCGTTAATCTCACATGTTCATGCATTTATAATTCATCATGTCGATTTATAAGAAAAGAAGAAGCATGTTTTTATAAACAATATTAAATTAACTTATTCTATTAAATATTTTTTTATAAGTTTTCTTCATTTCTTTTTCATCCCTATACCAATCATATTTGTTATTGTATAATAATTAAAAAATGTTTTTTCTTAACAATTCATTTTCCCGCACTCTTCATGATGCATCAATGTGAACAACAAAAGTTTTTTTATTTTATTTTTATTTTTCAAGAGATGAATGATACATCAACAAGTATGTAAATATTATGTATTTATTTAAATATTGTAATGCTATGATTTTCTTTGTGTTTTCATGGCATGGTTAGGATCTAAATTGATGAACATTCTATTTTGTCCTTCCAAAAGTATTATACCTTATAACAAAAACAGAGCCTATAGATTACAAATGGACCTAAAATTGTTTCGAGTCAATAAATGTTTTGTGTGATTTTTCCATTAAGCTTGGAGAAGTCAGAAGCCCCCGAGAATATAGTTCGGCCTAGAATCAATTCGACCCAATATAAGCTCGTTGAGAAGGTAGCTCAACCTAGCACAAGCTAGTCGTGACCAACCTTGACAGTTATTCAAAAAACCACAAATAAGCTCAAATGTTAGATATTTCAAAAGAGATAAGATTAACACCGATGACAACGCGATCTTAGCGTTCAATCACAGAAATATCGGAGTCGCAATTTGAATTCAATTGCAATCTTAATATTTTCTCTCATTCCTTTATCTCAAACTTGTATATAAACCACCTCCAATGATGAGAGAGGGGTTAGAAAATTTGTTTAGGAAATATTATACTTGTTATTGTAAACCTTCCAGAGCAATAAGATGACATTGGACGTAGGCTCAAGTGCTCGCTTGCCGAACCACTTTGAAAATCCTTTTGTGTTATTTACTTTATCGTATTTAATATTCCATTATTGGTTTTCATTAAATCATGCACACATTGGTTCCGATTTCATCATGGTCAATCAGATCATTCGGGTTGGTACGAATTTTGTATCAATATTTTGGCACTAGAAGGAGGGCCTTTGCCTACTTTCCTTATTTTTGGCAAGAAACAAGCAATTTCAGTGAACTACCGATCACTTGAAATTTCCAATGGCCCGTACAAGATCCAAAGTGACTATTGGAAACCACGACAATGCGAAAATCACCCATCGAGAGGTTGAATGGATGCTGCTATAGGCCAACCGCTAGTACCACAAGTGCAACAGGGGGCAAGGACATCTAATCCAAGAATGGCTAGTGTTGAGTGGTAAAAATGTGGATTTATTTCATGATTTGGGGTGAAATTGTAAGGAATTTGAGGTTTAGTGCATGATTTTTTATGAGATTCCTTGCATATTTTGTTATCTTAAAAAATCACGGGTTTTGTTGTGTTTTCAGGTATTCAAGTGCAAAAATATGGATTATTTGTGCTTGTATTGGTGTTCGAACATCCTGGACTCGTCGAGTGCGAATAAATTAAGGCGAGTGAAAAAAGAGTGCGTTCTGACTTTGCTCCTCAATACACTTTTCTGAGTTGCAGCGTGAAGATGGCGTAACCTAGATTGCGCCCCAGCAAAGAATCACGGCGCCATAACACAACGTTGGTGAAATCAAAATTATGTCATGGCATAATTAAACTGTGCTGCGGTGTGATAGGGTTTTTGATGAAGAAAATATTGCTCGGAAGTGCGCCATGGCTCAATTCAACCACACCGCGGTGCAGAACGTTAAATTTACAAAATATTGCGCATTTTCAACCCTATGTTTGTCAACAAATATTTACTAAAGTGCCATCACATGTAATTACTAAAAAAAGGAAACTTTATTTGTATTTGCAACAGCTTTTACATATATTAACATTTTGGGACACTTTGAGAGGAGATTTTAGCTAGACTGGTTGATTAACCTTGTGGATTTGTCATACACATGTTCATGGGTATGATCAAGGTTTGTTTCTTTGTTATTATGAGTAACTAATTTCTCTTCTAGTGTATCCAATGTAATCTAATCTAATCTTATTACTTTATGTTTTTAGTCTAACTGATTGTTTGATTGATCCAATATATCTTATTTTATTAAATTATGCTTGTTGAATTGATTGATTGTTATTATTGTCTGATCAACTGTAATTTTCGATTAATTTATTGTTTGAGTTTGGGTTTGACTATACTCCACTAGCTAATCTCAAAATTGACCTTGTGGATGATTGCTTTATGTTTGTACGACGCCCTTGACAGGTGTAAATTGGTTTGTGAACGTTTGGGTACTCTTGTGTTTCATGGGTTTTCATAGTAGGACTAGACTATATGCCACTAGCTAGTTTGAAAGATGAAAAATACTAGGTTAAATCCGAACACCAACAATAATACCTTATTTTAGTGAGTATTGACCCTAAGATTTAGATTGAGGTAACGTTGGTTAGATTAATAATATAAAGTATGATGATTATGGTGAAATTGGATACACTAGACCGTTTCCCACTTGTTATTTTGATTAGTCATCGTGTTTGTTACATTGGTAATTTAAAGTTCAATTTTTTTATATTTGGTAATTCTAGCGTTTTTAATGTCTTTACTGTGATTTTAGATTAATTTAGTTTGCCGGTCCATATTATTATTTCTTTTAATTTCATTTTCTTGGTTGATTTTGCACAATATTGAACTAATTAATAGCTCCCAATTCCCTGTGGGATCCACCCTTGCTTTGCACACTAGCTACAGTTGCGATTCATGCACTTGCGAGGATTTGACTTTGTTAGTATTATCACCAACAAGTATTTGGTGCTATTGCCAGGGAGTTGTTTGAGTTATTTAATTTCTTTGATATTTGTGCTTTCTTTTTGTTAATTAGATTTTATTTCATTTTTGTTGTTTTTGTTATTTTATTGTTATTTTGTGTTACGATTTTTCTTTGTTGTTTTGAGTTTTTTTTTTTTTTTTTTTTTAAATGCAAGGTTGTCGATCGTTGGAAGAAGAAGTGCTTCTTTATTTTGACAGGGTGTAATACCCAAGATGTCAAAGGTATGATCCTAACTCAAAATAGTCCTTTAGATGTTAATTTTATGTTAAAAAGCATAAAACATAACTAAGGGCAAAATAGTCAATTCATTTGGAACGGTATGAATCAATTATCCATAAAGAGGCTTAGGGGCAAAATGGTTATTTTGCCTATGGATAAGCATTGAAAAAGTCAAGGATGAGTAGGCTTCATTGCATTTAATGGCATTAATTAAGTAATAATTATGTCTAGTGTGAAATGACCAAAATGCCCTTATATGAAGAATTAAGGACTTATGAGTTATACAATTAAAATAATTGGGCCAATTGCATAATTTTGGAAAATAAATGAAATATTTTCCTATAAATGAGATGAAATTCGTTCAAGCCAAAGGAGAGAGCCTTTCTTCAACATTTCTTCCATTTTCTCTCAAATCTTCCATGAAACAAGCTTTCTTTCTCTAGGTTTTCAAGGAGTTTTGCATAATTTTTCAAGGAGAACAAGATAGGAGCCTTGGATCTTCAATTTGAAGGGTTTAAGGTAAGGATTAAAAACTTTAGTTTTGATGTGATTTGAAGATTTGAGGTAGATGTTGAGGTATAATGTTATATATGTAGGATTAAGGTGTAAAAGAAGTCAAAGGCAAAGGATTTGTTGGAGGAAGTCTTTAAAAAGGTAAGGAAGAACCTCCCATGACTTTAGGGTTTATGCTAGGGTTTGTAGATTTTTATGAAACCTTAAATTAAGGCTTTAAGGCATAGAATTAGTTGATGGCAAGTGTAGTTGAACTCATTTATTCTACTTATTGCCTTGAATTCATTATACATGAAGTTATTGCTCTTTATGTTTTATGAGTTGTTATGTTTGATTGAAGAAAATGAAGTGTGGATACTGATTGTGGCAAAAATTGTAGTATTGGAGGCCACATGGTGTTGAATGGTTGCTATTAGAAGTGTTGAGGTGTTGTTTGCATTAGCTTACAATGTTATAGCAATAATGGATGATTATAGGAATGAGATTTTACACTTCCTTTAAGATGTTAAAGACTATTAAGGGGAGGTTTATTTGATCCATAAGTTGACCTATTGGTTAATTGTCAATAGGATTTGATGTGGCATAGTTAATATGAAAATTCGGATTTTGTAAGCTTAGGGGTTATGTTAAACCCGCTTCAGTATTTCGACCATAACTTGAGTTATAAAAATCTAAATGAGATGGTTCCTAAAGCATTAGAAAGCTAAGAAACAGGCCTATAACTTTTATGTTATGGCAAGAGCCAATTCGTTTGAGAAATGGATGGAAAATGGCCTGAAGTATAAACTGGTTATTAAAGTTTAAGATTTAACATGATCAATTCTTATGATTATGAATTGATTATTAATGTATTATTATAATTATGCCATGTACTAAGGTTTACCCATTAGTTAGATGATCTTTGAAAGATATACATGGTTATGATGTCAATGCATGATTAATGTTATGAAATGGCATGAAGATGCAATGTAATACTTGTTTTAAGATAATGTATGTGAGCAAGAGGTAATGTAAATGGATTGATAATCCATAGATGAATTAAAAGTATTAAGCTCACCAAAATATGTATTTACATGCCATAAGATGTTAGAGATACATATAGACATGATGGGAAATGCGTAAGCATATCCTTGTATACTGGTTGAGGGAAGATGAATATATGCTTTAGATGTTAAATAACGCGTAAGCACGCCTCTCGATGATATGAGCTCTAGATGAATTTGAGGCTAGATGATATGAAGAGCTTAAGACGCTAAGAAAAGTCTGATTGGCTACACGTTAAATGCTTCATATGCATTTAGTTGCACTAAATGAGTTATGATGTTATTTACATCATGAGATGATTTATACTCATGTTAGATGACATTTAGATGTTATATCATGACATGTAATATGCGTGTACTATCTTTACATCTTTACATACTTAATTGTATGTGTATGCATTGATGTTTATCTAGCCATGGGATAAAATGATGAAAGACATAAGAAATAGAAAGGAAAAAAAAATAAAATAAAAGGGGAAGTATCCCTAGATGTAAAAGATAAGTGATGTGTTAACAAATACGTTTAAATAAAGGTCAAATAGCACATTTAGAATGAAATGGATCATTCCTTACTAAGCGATTAGAGCTCACCCTTTTATTGTTGATTGCTTTACAGGTAGATGATAATCCGTGGATTATACAGTTTTCATTAGACTTTTTAATCGGATTTCAGGTACTTTCTAGTGCATTTTTACCTGAATTGTTGCTTAATTCTTGACATTTTGTGTTTCAGGTTAAAATGGACATTTTGAGCAAATAAGGACAAAATTGGAAGTTTTTGACTTAGATGTTAGCTGATCTCAGAAGATAGGAGAGTTCTGAAGCAGGATAAAGCACGATGAGGTTTGTTCCAAAGAGAGAGCACCGAGAATCGGAGAATCAAGCGAAGAAGCAAGCAGAGTGGCAGTTCTGTAATTTCAAAACTTTTCAAGAAGCTTCGCCGCGGTGAAGATTTGTACGTCGCCGCAGCGAAGTAGGCCAGAGAAGAGCATGTCTGCTTCTCTCTTCGCTGCGGCGAAGAAGAATTCTTCGCCACGGCGACGGTCATTATTTTCAGTTTTGTTAAACGCACAGTTTTACTTTGTGCGTGTTTTTGCTAGGTAATTGGGGCAAGGTATAAAAGAAACACTTAGCCTTTTGTCCAGAGTCTTGGTTTTTAGGTTAAATAGCTTTTACATTTTTTTGGCTGAGGTTTGAGTGATTTTGAGTTGTAACAAGGGTGAAGATTCGATTCTAACCGAGGGATTCATCTTTTGGGGAGATCTCTTATCTTTTATCTCATTTTTCATTATGCTAAACTTTGATATTCTCGTTTTTCGTTTTTGTATTGTTGATCTAGCTATGAACTAACCCATTTTGGGTTAGGGTTTTGATTGTAATTTGGATTCTAATGGGTTAAGTGTTTAATTGTTTTATTTTCATATGAGTATGCTTTGGTTGTGTGTTTACTTTGAGTTTTAATGCTTTCATATGAAGAACATGATGAGATTGAGAAATGAATCATGTTAGGTTTCTTGGGTAATCACCTTTGTAGTATTGGATGCTAGAGATAGATGCAAGAATCAATGAAATCATTGTAGGATTCTCTTGCTTAATGATTCAGAATTGTTAACCTTCAAATTGTTGGTGCGGAAGGTTAATAAGGAAGAATAGGAAAACATAGCCCAAGAGGGTATGTTTAACACCTTAGTGAGTTCGATTTACAACCATGCGTATGAATATGAATTTAGTAAATTTTAGGTTCAACCCATAAAATCCAAATGAGTCAAAACCCTACCCGTTTTAATTGAATTGATTTTTATCCGTGTTTTACATCTTGCATTCTTAATTAATTTGCAGTTTAGTGAATTTGTCTTAGTAATAGGTTAAATTGCTCCCAATTATCCAAAAGATTTCGGTTGCTCCAACTTGAAAACGGTAGAAAACTTAGTGATTAGCTAAAATCCTCGTGGGACAATCACTCACTCATCATTTATTACTTGTGCGATTAGTATACTTGCTACATATTGCATGTTGTAGGAAACACGCATCAAGTTTTTGGCGCCGTTGTCGGGGTTTGTTTTAAGTTAACATTAAGTCTATCTATAGTTAGCTAGATTGGAGTTTTTAATTTTGTTTTTATTTTTTTTTCAGTTGGTTTGTGATCTCACGTTCTTTCAATTCTGTCTTTGTAGTTTATACGAGGAATGAGACGTCATCAGTGGTTCCTGTTGATCCTGAGATTGAGAGAACCGTTCGACGATGTAACAGAGAGAGAAGAGAAAGAGAGGATTTAGTTGTTGAAGCAGAAGAAATAGTTGTTGAAATGGCTGAACCAGAAAACAGGACACTGAGGGAATTTTCAGTTCCCACAGTGAATGGAAGTGGGTCAAGTATTACTAGACCTACGTGGCAAGCAAACAACTTTGAGATCAAGCCGCAATCATCCAGATGATCCAGCAGTCGGTTAGATTTAACGGTGATTTGAAGGAGATCCGAATCAGCACATTGCAATTTCCTAGAAATTTCTGATACCTTCAAGATGAATGGAGTGTCGGATAATGCTATTAGGCTACGGTTATTCCCATTCTCTTGGGAGATAAAGCCAAGGGGCGGTTAATGGCATTACCATCGGGGACTATAACAACTTGGAATGATCTAGCACATAAATTCCTTATCAAGTTCTTTCCTCCAACTAATCAGCGAAATTGAGAAATGATATCACATCATTTCTACAAGATATTCCGAGTCTTGTATGAGGCTTGGGAGAGATACAAGGAGTTGATGAGGAAATGTCCACACCATAGGTTGCCAGTTTAGCTTCAAGTCCAAACTTTTTACAATGATTGATGGGTAATTGCAAACCATGGTGATGCAGCTTCAAGAGGGCCTTGCAGAATAAGACACCAGAAGAGGCCTATGAACTGCTTGAGGTTTTGGCAACAACAACTATCAAATACCAAATGAGAGAGCAACAACAAGAAAATCTTTGGGTCTTCATGAAGTTGATGCCTTCACAGCCATCTCAGCCCAACTCACTGCACTTCAAAAATAGTTGGGAACTATGCAGTAAACTCTATACAAGCACCTCCTAACATGTGATTTTGTGCAAGGAACCTGTGAGCAGCGAGAGTCAAGTTGGAACACCTTTGCTTCGTCATCTTCATCAATGGGCACGTGAATTACTTGGTAGAAATCAAAGACAACTGAACACCCGTACTCCACTACAACCCGGGGTGGAGAAATCATCCAAATCTGGCTTGGGAAATCAGAACCAGCAAATACCCAATGGAACCAAGGCCAGTTCAAAATAACCAACCAGGGGTGACAAATCAACCGGGAGATCAAGAGTGACAAGTTAGAGATATGTTTGGTAAATTTATGCGAGACAACGGATTCATGAATGAGATGAGGACAAATTTTAGAAATCAAGGGGCGTCCATTTGGAATCTTAAGGTACAGAAGGGCCAATTGGCCGAAAAGCTAATAAGAGACCATAGGGTTCCTTACCAAGCAATACAGTAACCAACCCACGCGAGCAAGCAATGCCATAATGTTGAAAGTGGGATAGTTTTGGAAGAGGTAGAGCAAGCTACAAAGGAGGTTGAGCAGCCTGGAAACGAAGCTTCTGATGAGGAAGTTGATGAGAGATAGTTGCTGAAGAGAAACCAAGTGTTTGGAAGAAAAGAAAAAGAAAATGATGAAGGCAAAAGAGAGGGAGAAATTGCCATTCCCCAAGAAACCACCAGAGTTGGCACATCACACCTCCCCATGCCTTTTCCTCAGAGATTGAGAAAAAGAATCAGGATAAGCAATTTTCAAAGTTTATTGAAATTTTTAAAAAATTACATATTAACATTCCTTTTGCAGATGCATTGCAGCAGATGCCGAGTTATGCGAAGTTCTTGAAGGAAATCTTGTCTAACAAAAGGAAGTTAGATGATGAGGAAACGGTGATGCTCACAGAGGAGTGTAGTGCCATCCTCCAGAAGAACCTACCTCCAAAGCTCAAAGATCCAGGGAGTTTTACTATTCCTTGTATTATAGGAGATATTACATTTGATCGTGTTTTGTGTGATCTAGGAGCTAGCATTAATTTGATGCCCTTTTCTATTTTCAGGAGATTGGGAATTGGTGAAGGGAAGCCAACAACCATGTCGTTGCAATTAGCGGATAGGTCAATAAAACACCCAAGGGGGATAGTAGAGGATGTGTTAGTGAAGGTGGGGAAGATAATTTTTCCAACAGATTTTGTGGTGTTGGACATGGAAGAGGATAAGGAAATTCCTCTGATTTTGGGCCGACCATTCTTGGCCACGGGGAGAGCACTTATTGATGTGCAGGAAGGAAAGTTACTGTTGAGGGTTCAAGATGAAACAGTAACTTTCAATGTCTTTGAGGCGATGAAGTTTCCGGCTGAAACGGATTCATGTTTTACTGTCGATGTGGTGGACAAATTGGTGGAGGAATCTATGGAAGAAAACACCCCACAATTACCTCTAGAAGCTTGTATAGCCAAATCAAAAACAGAAGAGGTAGAAGAGTTGGCGAGTAATGATTGTGCTAGGATGTTAGAAGCACTTCAACCGATTGATGAGAGTCAAGATATAGAATTTGAGGAGTTTGATTTTGACAAAGAGAAGGAGAAGGAAAAAAATGAAGAAGCTCCAAGGCTTGAATTGAAACCTTTACCGTCCCACCTCAAATATGTTTATCTTGGAGACTCATAAACTTTCCTGGTGATTATTAGTTCAGATTTGAGTACATTAGAGGAAGAGTGGTTGATTAGGGTGTTGAGGGAACACAGACTAGCAATTGGATGGAAAATATCAGACATTAGAGGTATCTCGCCATCATTTTGCATGCATAAGATACTCATGGAGGATGATTTTAAGCCTAGGGTGCAACCACAATGGAGATTGAATCCTTCGATGAAGGAAGTGGTGAGAAAGGAGGTGGTGAAACTCTTAGATGCGGGGATTATTTATCCCATTTCCGATAGCCAATGGGTGAGCTCGGTACAAGTGGTTCCGAAGAAGGGAGGTATCACGGTGGTAAGGAATGAGAGTAACGAGTTGATACCAACGAGGACGGCGACGGGTTGGAGAGTATGCATTGATTATCGTAAATTGAATGAGATGACAAGGAAGGATCATTTTCCATTACCGTTCATTGATCAAATGTTGGAGAGGTTGGCAGGACATGCCTATTATTGTTTTCTGGATAGGTATTCAAGATATAACCAAATTGCCATCGCTCCTGAGGATCAAGAGAAAACGACCTTCAGTTGCCCCTATGGCACCTTTGCTTACCGAAGGATGCCTTTCGGGTTGTGCAATGCACCAGCAACATTTCAAAGATGCATGATGTCAATCTTTGGAGACATGGTGGAACGGTTTATAAAGGTCTTCATGGATGACTTCTCAGTTTTTGGTTCATCATTTGATAGTTGTCTAACTAATCTTTCTTCTGTTTTGCAGCGATGTAAAGAGACAAACTTGGTGCTGAATTGGGAGAAATGTCACTTCATGGTCAAAGAGGGGATAGTGCTCGGGCATAGGATCTCCAAGGACGGGATAGAGGTTGATCGAGCAAAGATGGAAGTGATTGAGAAGCTGCCACCACCATCAAATGTCAAGGCAGTCCGAAGTTTCTTGGGGCATGCGGGGTTTTTCAGATGCTTCATTAATGATTTTTCTAAGATTTCTAAACCCCTTTGCAATTTGTTAAATAAAGATGTTGTTTTTTACTTTAATGATGATTGCATTCAGGCCTTTCTAACTCTGAAAAAATTATTAGTATCTGCACCTATTATTTCAGTTCTCGATTGGGGACTACCTTTCGAATTGATGTTTGATGCTAGTGATTTTGCTTTAGGGGTAGTTTTAGGACAGAGGAAAAACAAAGTGTTGCATGTAATTCAGTATGCTAGCAAAACACTTGTTGATGCACAATTGAATTACACCACCATTGAAAAAGAAATGTTGGCTGTAGTTTTTGCTTTTGACAAGTTCCATTCTTATTTGTTAGGTGCAAAGGTGATCGTCTACACGGACCATTCAACAATCAGGCACCTTTTGGCAAAGCAAAAAGCAAAACCTCAGCTGATAAGATGGATTTTACTACTTCAGGAGTTTGAGTTGGAAATTCGAGACAAGAAGGGGTCGGAAAATGTGGTGGCTGATCATTTGTCAAGAATTGAGAGACCAATCAAGGGAAATGAGGAGGAAATGCCAATTAGAGAAACATTTCCAGATGAGAAGTTGATGAGAGCGGAAGAAACACCATGGTATGCAGATTTTGCAAACTATTTGTCATCAAGGGTGCTCCCAAGTGGTATGATGTACCAACAAAAGAGAAAATTTTTCTCAGATTTGAAGTACTACTTTTGGGAAGAACCATTTCTATACAGACATTGTACAGATCAAATGATACGAAGATGTGTCCCGGAGGAAGAGATGGAAAGCATTCATAGGCATTGTCACTAGAAAGAAGTAGGTGGCCGTTTTGGAGGAGCTAAGACAACAGTGAAGGTTTTACAATCGGGTTTTTATTGGCCAACCCTGTTTAAGGATTCCTTCCAGATGATTCAAGAGTGTGATCAATGTCAACGGATGGGCAATATTTCAAAAAGAGATGAGATGTCGTTGAACAACATCTTGGTGGTTGAGATTTTTGATGTGTAGGGGATTGATTTCATGGGTCATTTCCCAAATTCTTTTGGAAACACATTTATCTTAGTTGCAGTGGATTACGTGTCAAAGTGGGTTGAGGCAGTTGCATTGCTGACTAATGATGCTAGGGTAGTGATTAAGTTTGTGAGAAAGAATATTTTCTCAAGGTTTGGGGTACCACGGGCAATCATTAGTGATGGAGGGTCACATTTTTGCAATAGGCAAATGGATGCATTGTTGAGTAAATATGGAGTGACACATAGAGTTGCAACACCATACCATCCACAAATGAGCGGGCAAGTGGAACTATCGAATAGAGAACTCAAGGGGATTTTGGAAAAGACAGTTAATGCATCTAGGAAAGATTGGTCTCGGAAGCTGGATGATGCATTATGGGCTTATCGAACTGCCTTTAAGACTCCGATTGGTATGTCTCCATTCAGGATGGTATATGGGAAAGCATGCCACTTGCCGGTTGAACTCGAGCATAAAGTATACTGGGCAGTCAAGCAGCTAAACATGGACTTGAAAGCTGCTGGAGAAGAAAGGATGCTGACTTTGAACGAACTCGATGAGTTTCGTCTTGAAGCATATGAAAATGCCCGGATCTATAAGGAGAAGACAAAAAGGTGGCATGACAAGCATATCCGGAGAAAGGAATTTGAAGTAGGACAGAAGGTGTTGTTGTTCAATTCTAGAGTTCAGGTATTCCCTAGAAAACTTAAGTCTAGATGGTCCGAACCATTCACTATTACAAGGATTCACGCATCCGGAGCAGTGGAAGTTACACATGAAGAAAAGGGCACTTTCATGGTCAATGGACAGAGGTTGAAGCCATACATTGATGGGGTGATGAGTTGCAAATCCATCCCAATCCGGCTTGACATCCCAACTTGAGAATTGAGAGAGTCAAGCTTTCGACTATAAACAAACGCTTCTTGGGAGGCAACCCAAGTGTTTTTAACTTTTTGTTTTTCATTTTGGTTGTTGATTTTGTTTAATTTCATTATGAGTTTTTATGAATTCTTATGTATTTGTTTTTGGGTGTTTCAGGTGAAGTCTTTAGCCAAAGAAAGTAAGTAAAATGTTCCAGACTTCACCGGGGCAAAGAAGAATTCTTCGCCGCGGCAAAGAGACCTGAAAATTGGGTAAGCTCCTGGCCATTTTAGCCTCGGCGAAGGAATTGTCTTCGCCGCGGCGAAGAAAGTGAAATAAAATTTTTGGAAAATTGGCTGAGGCATTTCGCCAGGGCGAATTAAGCCTTGTATCTTTGGGAAGTTTTCGCCCCGGCGAAGAATTCTTTCTTCGCTGTGGTGAAACTTGGGAAATTTTTAGGGTTCATAAACGAAGAACGTCGCCGCGGCGAAGTTTCTTCTTCGCCGCGGTGACGACACTTTTTTATAAATACAAACTTTTCTCTTTCTCTTTCATTCTTCACGCAACCCTTCATTATGAGTTTATGAATCTGCAGCAAGGAAGTAAGACAGTTAAGGAGTATTCTACGCTATTCAACTCATTAGCTCGATTTGCTCCTGTTATGGTTGGTACTCCTCTTGCGAGAATGGAAAGATTTATAAATGGGTTAGACCCCGAGATAGCTTGAGATGTTATGACGGGTGCTCAACCTCCACAGACATATGGTGAAGCCTTGAATCGAGCACTGCGGGCAGAAGTGTATGTCAATAGAGTTGTTCAACAATCCAAACCAGTGGTTGTCGCAAATAATCTGCTTTCAGAGCCACAAAAGAGTAGTGATGGAGCCCTCTCCCTTGCCAAAGACAGTAAGAACAAGAAGAACTNGCTTCCATTTGAGAGAAAATTTTTCAAAATTCAATCTTTTGCTTCTCTAGTGCTTTTTCAACCAAATTTCTTACTCCATAACACTCCTAAACACAAAATCAACCCATTTCAACAACAATTTTCGTGAAAATTTCACAAAAATTTGTGGATCCAAAATTTGGGGCTTTTCAATCTGGGCTGTTTTTGGTTCAATTGGTGATGCATACTCCTTCATATTGGTAAGATCTCGAGTACCCAAAGCTTTGTATCGAAAAATTTCAAGTTTCGAATTGTAGATCTGAAAAAAAAATTTCGATTGAGTTGATTGTGTTGGGTGATTTTGAGCATTGATATTGTTTGAAGAAGGGTAGTTTATGCATTGAATGATTGTTAGGAGTGTGGGTGTTGAATTTTTGGAGTTTTTATGTTGAATCAGAAATTTGTAGTTTGGGGGTAAAGTGTAAGTTTTTGGAAGTGTTGGTTGTTTTTGCAGGATTGAATTGGCTGTGTAGATCCTAGGTCTGAATTATTGGGGAATAATTTTGGATAGAAGTGTTATTGTGAACGATGGCTCCCAAAATTAAGCAACCGTACAAAGGCAAGAGTAAGAATAAGGGGAAGAGTGTTGACAACCGGTTTGTGAACGATGATGCCCGTAAAAGGTATGAGACGGTAATACAAAGAAAGGATAAGGGTATTATCCCTGAGCGTGGATTGACCGCGAGTCAAGCCTTGGAGTGGAGTAGAGGGAGACATTGGGAGATGTTTATGCGTGCTCCTGAACGTCCGACTATAGAACCATTGGTAAGGGAGTTCTATGCCCACTTCCCGGACTGTCATGAAGATACCATGTTTGTAAGAGGGGAGGATGTGAAATTTACGGCAAAGGAGATTAATGAGTTTTATAAATTGCCAGAAATTCTCACGGATGAATATGTGCAGTTTAAAAGATTGCAGTTTGAGGATAATGTCATCCTTCTGGTCATTGCGAAACCGGTTGCAGAGTGGGAAGTGTCAAAGAAACAGAAGAAGGTGCTCAAAGGAACGCAGTTGATACCGATGGCTCGGCTATGGCAATATTTTGTCTGTGCGAAATTAATGCCGGAATCGCACTATAGCACAATGACTCATGAGAAGGCAGTTTTGCTCTACTCTATTGACACAGGGAAGAGTATTGATGTGGGAGACATAATTTTTAACAACATCAAGCTAGCATCCAAACAGGGGCGAACAAGTTACTGTTTCCCACATCTCATCACAGCTTTATGCCTTAAAGCTGGAGCCCGGGTTCAAGATGACGAGCACCGTATTCATGTTGCTCGAATTCTAGATTCAGAGTATTACAAAAAGCATCTTGACCGTACGAAAGCTGTACAACCAAGAACAGAGGCAAAAAGGCAGAGAACAAGCCTTGCCACATCATCCAGCTCCACAGGTACACAAAAAGAGATGATGCAGCAAATGATGGGCTTAATGAAATATATGAAGAGATGTCAGGATTGGATGGTGGAGCAAACTCAGATGATGCATGAGCTGCTGACGAATAGCTTTAAGGAGCTTAATGTTGACACTTCAGCATACCAATGGGCCGACTGGAACTCGGATGAGTGGATGGACTTCGAGGAAGAAGAAGAAGATGAGGAAGAAGAGGAAGAAGAAGATTGGGCTAGAGCACCTGTTTTTGTTTTTGTTTTTGTTTATTTGTTTTCATTTAATTTTGTGTCCATTCGAAACATTAAACTCAGTTTTATTTTGGTTTTGGTTTTGGACTGTCTTTAGTTGTTTAGTTGTAGTTCTTGAAAGGATGATAGTAGGTTGTAATATTTTCAAGTTAATTATGAATTTGTGCTAACATAAAGGACACCACAGTTTCAGTTGTTTTGACAGATTTTGGATGATGAAAAGTCCGAGACCGGGTGTTCATTGTGGAGCGACACTTCATGGATTAACTAGGGAGCATTCTCGTACCTATGTGTTTTTATTTTTTTTTTCTTTCTATTCCTGATTTATGCATAATGGAACATTGGGGACAATGTCATGTTTAGTTTGGGGGTAGGAAATTTTTAGTTAAAACCTAGTTTAAGGGTATATTGGCTGGAAACCAGTGCCCGCCTTAAAAACTGCCTAGCAGTACTTGGCAACTTCTGGTATAACAATGCCACGTACGCCTTAAACTAAAAAAAGAAAAAAAAAATAGTTCAAGGGTATATTGGTTGGAAACCAGTGCCCGCCTTAAAAACTGTCTAGTAGTACTTGACAACTTTTGGTATAAAACGCCACGTACTCCTTAAATTGGAAAAAAAAAAAATTTAGTTTTAGTTTGAGTTGTTTGTTTTTGCCGATGATGAATTGTACAAATCAATGATGATAATTAAGTTGTTGAAATCTTATTGTTGAGAAATGTTAAGCATTGCTTTAAGTTTTTGTGTATTGACTGGATTTTTATTGAGGTTTATTGAGTGGTTCAGCCACAATGTTCATTTATTTCGAAATGCTTAGATTCATTTTATGTGATTAGGTGAAGTTTGATAATGTTAGTGGATTCTAGAACCTAGTAGAGAAGTGCTTGAGGCGAAATTTTAGGATTAGACATGGATGAGGAGATGACTTAGGCATTCTTGTTGGAACGTTTGAGCCTTTCTAGCCGACCCAGGAATGAAATTGTCCCTAGTCACCTGCTTGAGCCGTATGAATCAGTATTGCTTTATTTTTCTTGGCAAACCAAAAATTGTCCAATCCTGTAACTCTAAACACTTTGTCGTACCCTTAAGAGAATTCGGCCTTAGTGCAAACACAAAGAATGGAAGAAGAGTTGTACGAATAAACCAAAAGAATAGTTTGGGGGTTGTCAGAAGGGCAGGAAAAAAAAAAAAAAACAGTATACAAGAGGTAGTTCACCTCAATTCAATTGATTGTATGTTAAAAAAAAAAAAAATCTCTAATAAATCCGTTTGCCGGGTTTAAGGGTATATCGGTTGGAAACCAGTAACCGCCTTAAAAACTGCATAGCAGTACTTGGCGATCTCAGGTTTAACAATGCCACGTACACCTTAAACCCGCACATTGGTGGTTTCAAAAATAAGGAGGATACGAGTTTGAGGATGGTAAACAAGTGGACATGTTGATTGTTGGTTGAAAAGAAGTGGAGTTCGCTTTGACTTGAGTGTTTGCATAAGGAAAACTGAGTTCTCTTACTTTGTTTGTCCTATCCTTTTCTTGGAACCCACTACCCGAGCCTAACGATACAACCTTTTAAAGATCTTTTGATTCTCATCTTTGTTTAGTCCTCATTAGTGGAGAGTAGTTTGATATTTAGGCTTATGGAGTCTGCCACCATTTGATAAACTTTTCATTTTTGCATAAAATAATCCGGGAATTTAGGATGTGGATTAAAGTGGGGATTACGTACTTGGTGGACCGATTGAGGAAGACAGTCGATAATGCTTATAACTTCTTGGAGTGTTGAACATTTCCTTATAATAATTTTTCAACAACTTTTGAGACCTGTGCAATTTCTAGGCAATTCATTTGTAGAGTTGATTTCTATTGGTTTTGTTAATTTTCCAGTGTTGTTATGTGTGTTTTATGTTTTTGTTCGTTGTTCGTTGTTTTTGTTTCCGTTGGTTTGGTACCGTATGCTCGGGGATGAGCATATCTTTAGTTTGGGGGTATTTGATAATCCGTGGATTATACAGTTTTCAATAGACTTTTTAGTCTGATTTTAGGTACTTTCTTGTGCATTTTTACCTGAATTGTTTCTTAATTCTTGACATTTTGTGTTTCAGGTTAAAATGGACATTTTGAGCAAATAAGGACAAAATTGGAAGTTTTTGACTCAGAAGTTAGCGGATCTCAGAAGATATGAGAGTTCTGAAGCATGATAAAGCACGATGAGGTCTGTTCCAAAGAGAGAGCACCGAGAATCGAAGAATCAAGCGAAGAAGCAAGAAGAGTGGCAGTTCTGTAATTTTAGAACTTGTCAAGAAGCTTCGCCTCGACGAAGATTTGTACGTCGCCGCGGCGAAGTAGGCCAGAGACGAGCATGTCTGATTCTCTCTTCGCCGCGGCGACAATCATTATTTTCAGTTTTGTTAAACGCACAATTTTACTTTATGCGTGTTTTTGCTGGGTAATTGGGGGGAGGTATAAAAGAAACACTTAGCCTTTTGTCCAGGGACTTCGTTTTTTTTAGGTTAAGCAGCTTTTACATCTTTTTGGCTGGGTTTTGAGCGATTTTGAGTTGTAACAAGGTTGAAGATTCGATTCTAACCGAGGGATTCATCTTTTGGGGAGATCTCTTATCTTTTATCTCATCTTTCATTATGCCAAACTTTGTTATTCTCGTTTTTCGTTTTTGTATCGTTAATCTAGCTATGAACTAACCCATTTTGGGTTAGGGTTTTGATTGTAATTTGGATTTTAATGGGTTAAGTGTTTGATTGTTTTATTTTCATATGAGTATGCGTTGGTTGTGTGTTTACTCTGAGTTTTAATGATTTTATATGAAGAACATGATGAGATTGAGAAATGAATCATGTTAGGTTCTTGGGTAATCACCATTGTAGTATTGGATGCTAGAGATAGATGCAAGAATCAATGAAATCATTGTAGGATTCTCTTGCTTAATGAGTTCGGAATTGTTAACCTTCAAATTGTTGGGTGCGGAAGGTTAATAAGGAAGAATAGGAAAACATAGCCTGAGAGGGTATGTTTAACACCTTAGTGAATTCGATTTACAACCATTGTGTATGAATATGAATTTAGTGAAATTTTAGGTTCAACCCATAAAATCCGAATGAAGTCAAAACCCTACCTGTTTTAATTGAATTGATTTTTATCTGTGTTTTACATCTTGCATTCTTAATTAATTTGCAGTTAGTGAATTTATCTTAGTAATAGGTTAAATTGCTCCCAATTATCCAAAAGATTTCGGTTGCTCCAACTTGAAAACGATAGAAAACTTAGTGATTAGCTAACAATCCTCGTGGGAACGATACTCTTACTCATCATTATATTACTTGTGCAATTAGTATACTTGCTACATATTGCATGTTGTAGGAAACACGCATCATTCGTGCGGCCTTAACACTTCGGAAATGTGTTAAGCAGCCTAACACTCACACAAACTCAAGGACTAATAGTATGTGAATGAGAAGGATAAGTGAAGAGAAATTTTAAACTCTATATTAAAGGAAACTTGTATGTTACAATTTATGAACTTTACTAAGTGGAGTGGCCTATTTATGGGCTAAACCTCCTCAAGGAATTGACTAGATACAATGTATGCTTAATCCTTAAGTAATTCTAGGTGGCAACTTTGGGAATGATGATGCTTAGTCATGAAGTTAACTTAGGCATTAAGTATGCTTAACCTTGAAGTTAACTTAACCATTAAGCAATGTGCATCATGCTTGTGTCACCAAGCAAGCTGGTCGTGACACTAAGCCTGTAATGATTTTTGATTCACTTGATAATCTTGTCCAACACTACAAAAGCTATGGGAATAAAATGGGTTTTGAAGATATTATATGATCTTCAAAGAAAGGATATGATGGAGAGGTGAAAAACACGACACTAGCTTGTTCTTGTATTGAGAAGTCGCACAGTAACCTCGTAAATGCTTTTAAAATGCATCCAATGACAAAAATTGATTGTAAGGCTCGAATTGGTGCAGCTGTATGTTCTGATGACAAATGGAAAATATGTTCAGTTGTGTTTGATCATAACCATAACTCAATAGTCCTACCAAAAGTAGATATTTCAGAAGGAATCGAATTATACAACCGTACGTAAAAAGAAAGCTTGAAGTGAATGATAGGGCTGAGATTAGGCCAAATAAAAATTTCAATTCCTTGTTAGTTGAAGCAGGCGGTGCTGAGAATTTGCCTTTCCTATAGAAAGATTGTAGGAACTACATTGAAAAAGTTAGGAGTTACGACTTGGTGTTGGAGATGCTTCTGCAATCCAAAATTTTTTTTGAAAATGCAAAATGAGAATTCTAATTTCTTCTACATAATGGATTTAGATGAAGAAGGTCGATTAAAGAATTTTTTATGGGTGGATGCAAGAAGTAGGGCTGCATTTAAAGAGTTTAGTGATGTTGTGACATTTGACACTACATATTTGACCAACAAGTATGATATGTCGTTTGGTGCTTTTGTTGGTGTTGATCATTATGGTCATTCGATACTGTTAGGCTGTGGGTTAATCTCCAACGAGGACACAAAGACATTTGTATGGCTTTTTCAATCTTGGCTTGCATGTATGTTGAATTGTGTTCCTAAAGCAATAATCACTGATCAAGATAAGGCAATGCAAAATGCAATCAAGATTGTGTTCCTTGGTACACAACATAGATGGTGTTTGTGGCATATAATGAAGAAATTGCCTGAAAAATTTAGAGGTTATAGTCAATATGAACATATTAAGTTTTTTTTTTTTTGCAAAATCTCGTGTATGATTCATTGATATGTGAGGAGTTTGAAGAATGTTGGAATAGGTTCATTGATAAATACAACCTTCACGACAATGATTGGTTGCTTGGATTGTACAATGAAAGACAACGTTGGGTGCCGACTTTTGTAAAAGATACCTTTTGGGTAGGTATGTCTACTACTCAACGCAGTGAAAGTATGCATGCATTCTTTGATGGATATGTTAATTCAAAAACCACTTTAAAACAATTTGTGGGACAATATGAGAATGCATTGCATGATAAAGTGGAAAAAGAAAGGGAGGCTGATTTTAAATATTTCAAATCATGGATCCCTTGCATAACCACTTATGTTATTGAGAAACGATTCCAAGATGCATATACCATTGCAAAATTCAAAGAGTTTCAAAAAGAGCAAGCTGCCAAGGTCTATTGTGATTTATCTTCTTTCAAAGAGATTGGTTCCTATATGGAATTTATAATAGAAGAAGATGTTTTGGTTGGAGAGCCTCATCGTCATGTTCCTTTTGTGGTTTCCTTTGATGAAGCAACTTGTGATGTTCGTTGCAATTGTCGATTGTTTGAGTTTAGAGGAATTTTATGTCGACATGCAATTGTGGCGTTGATTCGCAAGAAAATTCTCATGTACCAGAAAAGTACATTTTAAGACGGTGGAGGAAAAATATAAACAAATACCATACCAAGGTTAAGATAAGTTATAATACTTGGAGCACCCATCTTGACGAACAACGATTTGATGAGTTGTCTAATTTATTCAGCGCTGTAGTAGATTTGGCATTAAGCAATGAGGATGATTGTAATATGGTGAAAGAAATGATCAATGATATGAAGAACAAATTGATGTCAAATAAAAGTGTCAGGATTGATAAAAGACTAAACATGTTAGGTAATAGTAGAATGATTTGTGAAGGTGGTGATGATACTTTGAAAGAAGGGAGCAATAATATTCTTACTCCACGGGTTGTTCATAGCAAAGGTCGTCCCCTATTCAAAAGAAAGCAACTGAAGGTTGAAAAAATTGTTCGTAAAGTACAAGGGAAGAAATTACGACAACAAGAAGTTGCTATGAGTTTGAATCCTAGTCTCACACTTGGATTTAATCAAGCAACTTAGGTAAGTAATTCATTTATGTTTCTTTGTCTAAGTTGATGTTTACATGTGAATTGTAGAAATGTATGCAACCCAAGATTGTTATTTTAGAATAACATGTACTATATATATATGGAATGTAGTTACTATTAAACAAGATTTTAGATAATCTTGTTTCTTGGTTCTCTATTTTACTTTCTTCTTAGCTTTTCCTTCTGTTTTAAAAATTTCTTAGTCCACTAATGTGGTTGAGTTCTTGTTGTATGTTGCACAGGGATCAAAAGAACTTGAGTTTCAGGAAGTTCAATGCTGATATCCATCAACTGAAGGCAATAGCTCCAGGTGCTTACGGTTCTTTAGTTTTCTTATAAAAATCATGTATCAAAATGATTTTGTATGTATTTAACTACTTGTGTGTGGTTTCATTGCTACTTGCCATATTTTTGCTCCCTTAATGTGGTAGGTTAAGATTGGTGCCTGCGTGTGCTAGTGATATGAATGAGTTGCTCATGGATGGTGCATTGATAAATGATGCATGTCTTGGTTTTGGAGCACTAGAATTAACTTTCTAATATTGTATTAAGATGTTTATTAGCTGTATTTTTTTTTTTTTTTTTTTTGCCAGGTCTCCAACATTCAACATTAATTTCAGGGGAGATTATTGGGTTGGTGTAGGATTTTCTGGTGCTACAGCTTTGTTTTTGTTCTTTGCAGTATTGGAAATTTATAGATTTTTGGAGTTTTAACTTCTTGCAGTCTCTAGGACATTTTTGCA
Source organism: Pistacia vera (assembly GCF_008641045.1). NCBI lineage: Eukaryota > Viridiplantae > Streptophyta > Magnoliopsida > Sapindales > Anacardiaceae > Pistacia > Pistacia vera. The sequence continues at coordinate 92,521 of NW_022196199.1, forward strand.
GTTAGTGCAGTTTTTTGTGTGCTGGATCTACAGCTTGGATCTATTCTTGAGGTGTTCTAGTGCTAAATCTATAGTTTTTGGCTATTTGGGTATGTTGGTTGCTGTTGTTGTTGTGTGGTGGATGGCGTTGGTGCATGGCCAAACAAAGGATTCTGGAGAGTTTTATTTGGAGATGCAGCAACAGAAAATTGCATTTTTGCAATTCCCAGAAGTAAGTTTGGAGTTGTGCATTGTTTTATTAAGAAGCTTGGCTGCTTGTGCAGTATGTTCTAGAGTTGCAACTTCAATGCTGCATTTTGTTGGCTATTAGTGCAGTGTTTTTGGGGTTGGACGTGATGATTAGGCCTGTTATTTTTGCAATGTCCAAGAGAGTTTGGCTGGTTGTACAGTTTTATTATACAACACTCTGTGCATACTCTTTGTATAGATGATCTTGCAATATTTTTGTGATATGTAAATACTGATCCATATTTGGAAGAAGCAACCAAAAATTCAATATATGTATATACACATAATTATATTCATAATAAGTTACTTTTTATTTTTTTTGGGTAAACCCAATAATTTTATACAAGAATAAAAGAATTACAACCTAGGAAAGAGGACTCCCCTTTAGAACCAAGAACCTTGGGCATTCCTAAGGGGCAAAACTACAAAAGTGAGGACAATTAAGGAAAGACATTCTTTATACATGAGAGACCAAAGCAACCAAGGGCACCCAAATGTTAACCCCTAAAAGGCCTTTACAAAAAGGATCAGCAAACCAAACCAGAAAAATAGGCCAAGCTTCAAAACTAGCAATCCACAATGTACAAGTTGGAAGGAAATCTCAAAAACAAAAAATGCAAAAACAACCTTGACTACACAAGCTGTAACAAACACCCGAAGACTGCACACAACACCAAAGGCAGAGAACAAGCTATAACACTCCCTTGACAACAACACAATTGTAGCATAATCCTGCAAAATACTACATTACCTGCCACAAATCCTAAAAATTGTTGAGATTGGACTGCTCTTACGGCTCTAGATGAGACTAGTTGATATCTCTGAAACCACAATCTTCCCCAACTCAAAGTGGAACTAATGCAGCTGAGACTAGTTGATACAAATTAGTTTTCTTCAATGGTACTTATACTGCCTCTAATTGAATGACATGTAGTCGAAAATATGAGTTTATTATATGATTCATTTGTTCAAAATCACTACAATACCAAACTGGCAACTCCATGAAAACAAAAATATATCAACAAGAGGCGAGAGGCTCTTTTGTAGTAACGTATGTTCACCTTCATTGTTGTAGTTTGTAACATGGCGACTGCAATACAATAATTGTAAAGGAAGAATTTCTGGTAATATATATGCTAAATTGCACTTCTGTCACTATATGAAAATAATAGTATAAGATTTTGAAGATGTATTGGCCACAATGAGGGTAGGCCTTAATGGAAGCCGCCCTGGGCCTTTCGAGCATATGTGAGTACCATCACAAAATCTTTCGCGGAGGAACCAATCTTTGCTGGTACTTTTTCTGGTGTTGCTGCTGTTTGCAGCCACAAATCAACTAAATTATACAATTCCAAAGTGGGGATCACTGATTGTCCCATACATTTTATCTCAACCTGCAAAAATATCAAAAAAAAAAAAAAAATGCACTGAATTTTAACTGACATTCACGTTCATTTCTGTAACATTCATAAGCAAAAACCAAGGGTAGCAAAATGTCAAACATGCATGTCTTCAATGGATCAATTTATTTAAAAAATAAATACAATAAAACAGACTGTAACAGCTAATTGAAACTAAAAATCGAATTGAAAAGATGAGAGTCTTACTTGTGCCTTTGATTCTCAACTGGCAAAATGTGGCGGTTTTTGGCGAGGCACGGAAACAATGGTTAGGGTTTGGTTCTTACTTTGTCGGCGTCTGGTGAGGCGTGGCTGCATCTAGCAAGGCGAGGCATGGAAACGACAATTCCAGTTGGTTTGGCGAGATGTGGAATCGATGGTTAGTCTCTGGTTTGTCGACGTCTAGTGAGGCGTTGCGACATCTGGCGAGGCGTGGCACGGCGGCGTTTGGTGAGGCGTGGAAAAGATGATTCCGGTTTGGTTTGTCGGTGTCTAGTGAGGCGTCGCGGCGTGTAATGAATTTGGGATGGAATCATTGAGAAATTTTTGAGAAATTTTGAGAAATTGATTGTGATATACGTAGAGAATGAGGGGGAAAATTGTATAGTGTTTGCATCGAGAGAATGAATTTGATTTAGGGAGTCAGGGAAATGAAATTTGAAGAAAAACAAATATATAGTTTTTAAAAAAACTGATGTGGCAATTAAGTGACGTGGCAGATGAGGTGGCATCTGTCACATCAGTTAGTACTTGGGTTAGTATGATTTGGTTAGTGCAGATAGCATTACTCTTTATGATATTAGGCCTATATGCTTTTTGGTTATTGTCCTGATGGTTATTTTTTATAGGCCTTTTTTAGGCTTTTGATACTTGCTCTCTTGGTTTGTATATCCTGCGCATGCCATTGTTTCTTTTATGTTGTTCTGTTCCTTGGGCTTGTCCAAGGCCAGGGGTAGTTCCCTTTTTAGGATGTCTTCTTTATTCTTTTATAAAATTACCTCTTATCCAAAATAAAAAATTTGGGTTACAATAATCTAATCCTTAATTATAATGTTAATGAACTAGTATTAAAACATTAAACGCAGAAATTTTTTCATTATGCATCTTAGTTTAATAAACAACTTTGAACCAGGAACCTTGAAAACCCAATATTATGTTTGATTGTCTTAAGTTTCTCCGCCATCAACCTTTCGAAAACTGGGCACCTGTTTCGTATCCATTGCCCAAAGTCGTAAAGAGAGACTCTAATTGTACATTGAAATCTAAAAACGTATTATTGGTCGATTCTAACGTGTCTCAGTATGAATTATACCAATCAAAAGTTTATCCAAGAAACATTTGACAGTTAAAACTAGTTATAAAATGAAAATCACTTAAAACGGCTCTCATATTCTCTTTACTTCCCTTACAAATTACGCATTATTTCATCAACAAGAGAAATAAAAAAATAAATCTATTAAGTCACCCTCAATCACAATTTAGTGAAATCAGAAAAAAAAAAAAAAAAGTATAAAAACAACACCATTAACCATCCCAAAACCTACTAATTCCTCCTCAATATCTAAAAGAATAATTAACTCTACATAAATTAATCAAACTTAAACTAAACATGATCAACTGCACATCTCTTCGCTCCAGCCCTGAGCTTTCCGGTTCCAGTGAACGACCCTTTTGTAGCCCAGAATTCAATTCTCAAGCATTTGCATGAAACCTTCATGTATGCTTCCTTTGTTGGCCAAATCTCATGAGTGAATTTTGTTCTGATACTCATTTCTATTTTCAATTTCAACACTCTTTTTCTCCAATCTTTGCTCATACGATTGAACACCTTTTCGTCCACACGCTCCATTGAATTTTTTTTGAAATTTTTTTTGAGATTTTTTTGACTAACTTTTTCCAACACCACACGCTCCATTGAATTTTTTTTGAGAATTTTTTTACCTTGATATGACACGAAAACTTGGATGTGATCGATAATCAAGCCCACCTTCTTGTTGGGGTTCTTTACGAAGAGTTCAACATCATAATCAGCATGTACTCGAGATTTTGAGAGAGTGAAGTTGGAAAAGGAGAGTGATTTAGTGTGAAAACAGGACGAATTGGTCGCAGAAACAGCCATGCAACCGCCATTATGAGCATAATCATCAAAAATGAAAAAACTAGTGCAATCTTCAAACGTTGAACGCATAAGAAACCCCGGGATTTATTGGCCTTTGAGGCATGAGAACGAAGAGTTGGTGCGAAGTTACGTTGGACGACATAAGAAAAGGCTTTGTTTGGCTGTTGGGTTAAATAACTGAATAAACTAGAGAGAGAAGATAGATAGTATGGTTATTGTTGATGTTATGCCTGAAAAGTTAGGGCTAACGTGGACTCTCGTCAGGAAGAGCCAATCAGGATTCACGAAGGTTTTATGTCGTCCAGGCGCTGCCACGTCGCGCAGTGACGAAAGGGGTATGGTTCTTGTCAGTGCAGCAGGTGAATGTCAGGCTTGTGAGTAGCCAGAGATTATCCACCTGCCCAAGCCCTACGTAATTTGAGGATATTTCTCATGTAGATAACCAATGGGGTGCAAGGAAGGATTTGCACGGCACCTACCCACTTGCAGACTTGTAATCATTATCTTGAACTCTCCCACTATAAATAGGGGACACCCCTCTTATTTACGAGATTGGCCGATCTTAGTCTAAAACAGCTTACACACACACACACACACACACACACACACACACACACACACTCTCTCTCTCTCTCTCTCTCTCTCTCTCTCTCTCTCTGTATTCCCTCTAGATCGTAACTCAGCTCGCCACACATGACTTGATTTTACTCATCTATTAATGCAATAACAGTGGACGTAGAATTCACTTTTGAGCATTCGAAACATTTTAAATATTGCTTCCCGTTCATTGCCTCATTTCATGTTTCCTTATCATGTGTGATTTCTAAGTCCACTTAGCACTTTGCACATGTGAGTCATTGGTGTCAAAATCCAGTATCAACAGTTTGGTGCTAGAAGGAGGGCTTGATTTAGTATTTGCTCTTCATCAGAAACTTCTGACTAATCGGTCCTACCAATCAGCAAATGGCTCGCAGTTTCGAACCTGAGCGAACTGACTATGACAATGAGGAAATCCCCTAAGTATAGGAGGGCACTTCTCCCGAAGTGCCGCCAGTCCAGTCCAACAGAGTATCATGGCAGATATTCCTTCAAGCTCGTGGCTCGACCCAGCCGTAATGAGTTACCTAGAGAGGTTCAATAATACTCTCCAAATGGTTAGCCAAAGGCTAGACCGTTTGGACTAGGTCGTGCCACTAGAATCCAATGAAGCGCTGCCACCGCCAAAGACGCTTGCAGGTCACGCGAAAGCACAAAAAAGGGTATCGCCCGCACTGCGCGTGCTGCAGTGTGCCAAAGAAGGGGAAAGCAAGTGGCGAACAGTGGACCAGAGTGCTCCCAATGTTAGTTTATGCCCTAGGAACTAATCGTGTTGTCGGTTTCAGGACATTATATCTTGTAAATGTATTATGAATAAAAGAAAGTGTTCTTATTTCACATGTTGATTTTCTGCTTCATTTATATTATATTATATTTAATATTGCATGTGAAATGTCCGGATGACGTGGATCTTCAAAAGATCAAATCATCAAAAAATTCCCTACGCAAGTAATGTTAATTGGGCAATAAATTGCATAGTAGACATGTTGAATGTCTCCATTGAATATCATGTGATGGTATTAGTGTGGGTGATTATAAGAGGTATGTCACTAAGGCATTAGCATGGATAAACGGTTAGTGAACTGTTAATCCAATAAGACTGATTACGATGAGTCACATGGATATGGTCAATGATGCATCGTATGATCGTGCTAGTGTACCACTGATTCTTAGACCTGAGTAGACCCGAGACATCACGGTTGGATTCAACATAGGATGCATATGGTTCATATAGTGTATAAGCATGAGACTAGTCATGTCTTGTGTAATAAGCCGATTTGGTCATATGTTATTCATGTGCGAGGACAAGTGATGGTCAAGATGGGATTCGTTAACTCAAAATAGTCCAATCTCGAGTTCCCAAACGAATGTCAATAAACATTGGAAAAGGAAAATCTCTAGCCAGAGTATAATGAATGTTAGATGAAAAGTAGCTTCATGTTGACGAGTTCTATTGTATCGATTGACAATTCGATTAAAGATTAAGTTAAAGGTTTTGACATACCATGAACCATTCTTAATCGGGATTAGATAACAGAGGGATTTGACTAACGGTATGTACGATCAGAATAGGTTTGTTGGAGTTTATACTTCATTGTGGTTTAGGGATTATGGAACATTGCTAGACGTCTACCATAATCAGTGGGAGTTTCGATTATAAAGAATTATAACGAAACATATCAAAATCAGATATTGGGCCCACGACTAGATCACAGTAAACCAAAATGGTCACACATAAAATCAAGCTCAAGGAGAGAGAGTAATACATATCATTAATCAGATTAATGATGTTTAGACGTAAACGGTTGCATTCGAATTAATGTATTGGTGAGAAATGATTATCCATGAATAGCTAGCACTAACCAAAGGTAATAAGGATTTATTAAATATTATTATTGAATTGGACTCAATGATGAGGGCAAAAGTGCATTGGTTTTTTGGGCTTATGTGTTATGTTTGTGTTCTACCTTGCATTCATCATCTTGTTCATCCATGTTACACAATTTCTATGTCCAAAATGCATGAATCCTAACACCCAGGGACCAACGAACACTGGTCGCACAATGGTTAGAATACCCGTGGCACTGCGACTTGGCGAAATGTCATAGCATGATCCGTCCCACGCCACGTCGCATGGGCACTCCCACAAAAGTGCAAGGCAGGGAGATTCCCAATAGTGCTAAAATGACGACCTCGAACGTCGTCATGCGGGAAATCTCCATCGTCCATGGGTCAGTTCAAACCACCACGGAGATCGAAAAAATTCTCCGCATCACTCAATACCATCACATGGCTCTAGCCAGCATGTGTCAAGGTTTGCCGGAGCTTCTTGTCGAGTTTAGGAAGAGCCCGATTTGTGGTCTTTCCTCAATCGCAACCATGAGAGTTGAACCCATGTTGCGGAAAGTGATCCCTAAGTAGCTCTGCTGCCTCAGATTAAGGAACTATAACAAGCGTCAGATCAGGCTAAGGCTCAACAGAATGAGCGTGGGAAGTTCGTAAAGGTGTCTCCCTTTTCTCCAGTAGTTTTTGCTACTCCTCTCCCATCAAGATTCAGAATGTCCGACATGCGGGCATTCGATGGGAATTCAGACCCGCAGGATCACCTGTACAAGTTCAACGACCTCATGGAACTCTACTAAGTCGCTGACCTGGCCAAATGTCGTTACTTAGTAGTAACCCTGACTGCCCATGCCAAGCGCTGGTTCAGGTCGCTTCTTGCAGGATCAATCAGCTCATGGCCTCAAATGAGCTTGTCGTTCCTGAGACACTTACAAGCGAACATGAAGTTCTCAATGTCGTTGAGCTACTTGAGCAACATACGACATGAGAGAATGAATCCTTCCAATCTTACATAGACATATTCCACAAGGAACTCCACAAAGTGGCTCATACTCCCGAAAAGTCTGTTCGGACTCTCATTATCGCGGGAGTTCGCCCGCAGATAGATTTATGGAAGGAACTATAATCCGAGGATGATGTTTCTCTCATTTGCTTCTATAACCTCACCGAAAAATACATCTAAATTGAAAATTTCGTGGTCACTTTCAATCGCCATGACCCCAGCCCCTCGAGCAGTGTTCCTAATTGGGGGGAGAATAGTAGGAGGATTGATTGCAGATGGGGTAATGACGATCCGTGGAAAGGAAAGAAGCAGCGGTTTGAGCCCAAGAAATCTTATCCCCCAATTCCTTGTCACGATCGTAACAAGAATCAATACACTCCTCTGAACGCCTCAGTATCGACCATTCTGGATAAGTCAAAGGAGGCCAGCTTGCTCGGAGAGCTAAAGCCCATGAAGAATCCCCCCTCGGCCAGAAACAATAAAAAGTACTGCCCCTATCATAGGGATAATGGGCATCACACCGATGAGTGTCGGGCTCTCAAGCAGGCAATCGAAGACCTCATCAAGTAGGGGCACTTCAAAGAATATGTTGATGGCCCGACCCCTATTCGAGAGAAGGATCAAGAGGAACCAGGGAAGAAGCACCGTTGTTGCAAGGGACTCTATTGTGTAGAGATCATCTTTGGAGGACCACCCCTTACGGGGAATTCTTGAGTTGCCTAGGAGAGGTACGCTCGAGAAGCCCATCATGACCCCGTGGGTGTAATGAACATGATGTCGTGACCCGCTAAGGTTCGTAGGGAGGAGGTGATCACCTTCTTTGAGAAAGACGCAGTGCGATTGCATCATCCCCATGAGGATGCTCTCGTCATCGTGCCTGAAATAGGCCGGTGCGAAGTCCACAAGAAGTTGGTGGATCATGGAATACCGTGAATATCCTGTTTTAGCAAGCTTTCGAGAAAATGCAATTGGATAAGGTAGACCTAAAGCCTACCTCCATCCCTCTTTATGGTTTTACTGGAGACCATCTGATTTCTAGAGGAACGATCTCGCTCCCGGTCACGTTGGGAGAAACCGATGAAGTGACCAAAATAACAAAATTTTTGGTGGTAGACTGTCCATCCGCCTTCAATGGAATTTTGGGATGACCTCTACTAAGAAATTTCAAGGGAGTCACCTTCATCTACCATCTAAAAATGAATTTCCCCACCCCAACGAGGATAGGGGAAGTAAATGGATGTCAACACGAATCTCGCAACTGCTACATAAGAGCTATGCATATGGCATGCAAAGGAAGAGGAATGCCAGTTGGCGTCCCTGAATAAGCAATGGCGATCAGTAGAATCGAGCCACAGCACGACCCCATAGAGGATAACATGGATCCTCGCATCCAAGAATGCCCTCACAGTGGGCCAGTCGATGATTTATCTGAGATATCAGTTGATCAAAATGAGTCGACCCAAGTGTTGAGAATCAGGAGTAATCTCAACCCTCAGCTCGCCAAAGACCTAGCAAGTTTCCTCAGAGAAAATGTCGACGTGTTCGCATGGACTCATACTGACATGATCGGGATCAACCCGAATGTCATATGTCATGCGTTAAATATTAACAGTGCAGTCAAGCCGGTTTGCCAGAAAAGAAGAGCAATGGACCCTGAACGTTATGCTGTCCTGAAAATCAAGGTAGATAAGCTTATTTTGAACGGGTCCATTCGAGAGGTGCTTTACCCGAGTTGGATTGCAAATCCGGTCTTAGTAACGAAGCCTAGTGGCAAGTGGTGAACTTGTGTTGACTTCACCGACCTCAACAAAACCTGTCTAAAGGATAGTTTTCCCTTGCCTAGAATCGACCAGCTCGTCAATGCCACCTCCGGACACAAGCTGCTGAGTTTTATGGATGCCTGCTCGAGATATAATCAGATTTTGATGTACACGTTAGGCGAAGAGCATACCTCGTTTGTTACAAATCGAGAGTTGTACTGTTACAAGGTCATACCCTTCGGCCTAAAAAACACTAGGGCGACTTGCCAATGACTGGTTAACCGTATGTTTTCCACGCAGATCAGAAAATCAATGGAAGTCTATGTTGATGACATGTTGGTCAAGTCGCATGTCACTTCTGATCACATAGCACATCTCACTGAGATGTTCAACATACTCCGAAGGTACAGATGAAGCTCAATCCTCTCAAATGCTCATTCAGAGTATCCTCTAGAAAGTTCCTAGGGTATATGGTTAACCAGAGGGTGATAGAAATCAACCCTGAGAAGATACAAGCTCTCATTGATATGAAAAGCCCGACCAACCAAAAATAGGTTTAGAGTCTAAATGGGAGAATAGCGGCTCTCAGTTGCTTCATATCAAGGGCAACAGATTACTGCTTGCCATTTTTTAATGTACTCAGGGCCAAAAAAAGGTTCGAATGGACTTCAGAGTGCGAGCAGGCTTTTTAGAGCATAAAAGAGCACCTTGGAAAGCCACCTCTCATGTCCAAGCCTCTCTCCGAGGAAATTCTACTCCTGTACCTGTCCGTCTCTCAACATGCGGTCAACGCAACTCTCATTTGGGAGGAAAGCAGAGTTCAATAGCTAGTATATTAGCGAGCAAGCAACTGTTAGACGTCGAGATACGGTATCCAGAAATGGAGCGATTAGCTTATTCACAGCTAATTGCCTCTAGAAAGCTACGACCCTACTTCCATGCCCACACAATCTATGTTTTGACCAACTATCTACTTAGGCAAGTCCTTTAGAAGCTAGAGGCTTCGGGTAAGTTACTCAAATGGGCAATGGAACTAAGTCAGTTCCATTTGCATTATAGACTAAAAGCAACCATTAAAAGGCAGGCTATTGCCGATTTCATTTCGGAGTTCTCGTACCAACTGAATCATGAATCCGAGCAACAAGCCATCGAAGTCGGCCAAGAAACCATTTGAAACTTATCAACTTGGACCCTCTATGTCGATGGTTCCTCAAATAGGAAAAGAGCCTGGACAGGTCTTCTCCTCCTCAGTCCTGAAGGGACTCGCATCCACAGAATTCTTTGATTTGGGTTCCAAGCTATAAACAACGAGGCCGAATATGAAATGCTACTCATTGGCCTGCGATTGGCAAAAGAAATGGGGTCAAGTGCGGTCAGTATTCACAACGATTCCCAGCTGGTTGTCAATCAGAGCTTGGGAGAATATCAAGCCAAGGAAGAGAACATGATCAGCTATCTGAAGAAAGCTAATGTCGCACTCGAGTCTTTCAAGCTCTTCATGATTAGACAGATTCCTAGAGCTAGTAACTATATCGCGAATACCTTGGCAAGAATAGCCTCGTCGCTAGACTCAGATGCGCCGAAAAGTATTCCTATTCGATACATAGAGATTCCTAGTATCAGCTCGCCCGAGCAGGTCGTGGCTACAACAAAACCAATTTCTTGGATGATCCAACTATTCAGTATCTCCGAGATGGGACTCTGCCCAATGACAAGACTGAGGTAAAAATCCTGCGCACCAGAGCTACTCATTACACACTCATAGGAGATCAGTTGTACAAGCAAGGGTTTAACGCCCCTCTCCTCCGATGTGTAACCGACAAAGAAGTAAAATGTGTCATAAAGGAGATACATGAAGGGATCTGCGGTAATCACACCGCCGCGCAATCCCTCACCAACAAAATTGTCCGCCAAATGTACTATTGGCCCCTACTTCAAGAAGACATTGTCAACTTTGTAAAAGAGTATGACAAGTGCTAACGGTTCGCAAACATACCACGAGCTCTTTCCCACCAGTTAACAACAATGACCAGCCCTTGGCCATTTTCCATGTGGGGAATTGATCTTATTGGGCTCATGCCAGCCTGAAAGGGGGGGGTAAATATGTTGTGGTCACGGTAGATTACTTCACCAAATGGGCCAAGGTTGAACCATTGGCTGCGATCACAACCAAGAAACTCAAAGACTTCGTCTTCAAAAATATAGTGTGCCGCTATGGAATTCCTCATATGTTAGGAAGCGATCAAGTAATGGCAACGGAAAACAAAAATTATTTATGGCATGGATTGTTCCTTAGAACCAAGATCAGTGCACAAACTTATAGTTTATACATTATATTAGAATTTGCAGAAAATTCAGTCTAGAGTTAAGAAATCTTATACATGTTTGGAGGCTCCTCCAACTTGTCTCTAAATGAGTTTCGCTACCGACCCAAGAGTAGGATCGAATCAATGTAGTCCACACGAAGATAACCCCAAGGAACTAAAGAGGGATTTGCTAGATCCTCTTTAGCCTTAAGAACCAAGAAGAAATCAAGCAAACTTTGTTTCAAGCAAAAAGGCAATCTGGCGTGGGATAGAAAAAGGGGCTAGAGGTTTTTCTTTTGAATGAAATGAAATTAATTAATTTAATTCACAAAGTGTTGTACTTATATAGTTCACACTTTGCCTGGAATGGGCTTGGGCACCAACCCAAACACCCCTTGTATATATATATTAACATTTAACAATAATAATAATTTATTTAAATATATGCGAACACATATTTAAACGTAATCTAACTTATTTGATTTTTATATCAAATTAAATAAAGGCTATGACCTCAACAAATTTAATTGCATTGTGAGACTACCAAAATACCATTTTGCCTAAAAAGACGAAAACACCCTTCTTATAAACTGGTTCTTAAATTATCTTCTATGTGTGTGACCCGTAGGCTCCTTATAATACCGGTAGTGTGTAGTATCGCGATTGATACCAATTAATCGTCTCACTCCACACAGACCAAGATTGGCCCCTAGCAAGGCATCATGGCGACCCGATAGATTCATATTCAGCGAAATAGCTACTTGTCAACGATATGGTTACCATACAATTCAATCATTTCATCAACTTTTATCTCAACGAGACCGAGGCATAGAAATAGTGTCAACCTCAGTTACTCTCGATATGTATGTATTCAGTTACTGGACCAATGACCGGAATTAAAAACTGGATAGAGCTACAACTCAATCCCATTGTGGTCACAGTTTTAGAGTCATTGTCATTTACTAAATTGCGCCGTGAGATAACTTCCCCAGTACCCGGGAGTGATGAATCCTCTGTCAATCCACTATAGTCTTGATACACTCCTTGATGCAGCCAATCACTACCGTATTGATAGCTCTAAATAGAATTGCGTAGGGCTAGTGTCAAAATGCACCAATCAATGCATAAGGCGCTCTGGTGATCTCAAGTCTAAGGATGACATGCACCACCATTCGTTAGAGGATTTGTTCCATAGGCACTAGGGTTACCATCCATATGGAATTCTTTGGTGGGTCAGTCCAGTGAACTTACCTGCAGCAAGCACCCATGTGTTGCACCAGGTTGTCACCAAACAACCTTGACAAGTGAGATCAGCCACCGTCTTTTGATAGGGTCGTTCAACACTATGATAGTCTTACTGTATTATATGTGCCCTTACTTTAGAATAATATTAGGGCTACAGACGTTTGTAAAATGACCACCATATGTGCTCATAGGGTTCTCACTATCAAGATTTGAAACACTTGATACCCTCGTCACAGTTCTACCATTCTAAGGACATATATCAATACATACAATGATGATTTATGTGATATAGAATAAAATGTCTTTTATTGATCAATGAACATTATTACAAAGAGTCAATTTTACAATAATTGATTGGCTCTAGGGCACCTACTCTAACATCATACACTCATCTCTGATAATGGGAAGCAGTTCGACAATGAGGAATTCAAACAGTTTTGCGATGAGCTGGGGATCCATAAAAAGTTTGCCTCAGTTGTAAGACCGCAAACCAATGGTCAGGTTGAAGCTGTCAACAAGAGCATTAAGCACACTCTGAAGGCTAAGCTTGGCGCTGCCAAGGGTAATTAGGTTGACGACCTCCCAGAAGTTTTATGGGCATATAGAACAACTCTGAGAACCTCTACTTCAGAAATACCCTTCTCGCTAACATATGGCTGCGAGGCTATGATTCCAGTGGGAGTAGGAACTAGTTCGCTTCGAAGAGACCTATTCAATGAAACAGACAATGAAACACTTCTATGTGCAAGTTTGGACTTAGTTGAAGAGCAACGCGACAAGGCTTGGTTAAGGATAGCATCCTACCAGTAGTGTGCAAAGAGGTTCTTCAACTCTAAGGTCAAGAGAAAAGACTTTCAGGTTGGCGACGTAGTTCTGAAAGAAGTCCTTCTCAGTACAAGGGAATCGAGCGCGAGGGTGCTAGGACCTAACTGGGAAGGCCCATACCATATCGCCAAGGTAATACGACTAGGAATGTATCACCTCAAAAGATTTAACAGTTCCGAAGTACCGCGAGCTTGGAATACTGAGCATCTTCACCCCGATTACTAGTAATTCTAAACTTGCTCTTAATTTTTCATTTCCTTGTAAAAATTTCCCTTGTAAACTTTGTAAATGAGATCGCTCTTGAGCAAATTTGTCTTGTATGATCTTATTCGTTGTAATGTTTTTACAAGTTTCCTGTTCGCATATGTAACATTAGTCTTGTGAAGTATCCAAAATTATAAGTGCTATCACAAATGGCTAAAAATATTTCCTTTATATATATGTAATGGGGACAAGTACAAAGAGAGTTAAGAAATGAAAAAATAAAGTTAAAAGCAAGGCTGTGTAGAAGCAGGAAAAAGCAATCACTGGTGTCCACCTCCAAGCCCTGCAAGTGCAACCTCGGTATCCCCTGGTTGGTCGCCGACCACCTGGTCAACTACTAGGTCCTCTAGGACATAGTCCTCCGACTGATCATCCTCTGGAGGAGGCTCTTGTCCCTCTCCCCCCTCGACGTCCTCATCAACGTCCACCAGGGAAGCAAGGATGTTCTGATATTCAATCGGGAGGTCAGAAAGGTCCATCCTCGGGTTCCTTGGTCGCAAGCTATAGATGGCCTGAATCGCCTAATCAGTAGCCTTCCTCTCAATTTCAAGGCTTTGTCGCTTCATTTGATCAGTTATTGAAGCGACCCGTGATGCGTGTTTCCTACAACATGCAAATGTAGCAAGTATACTAGTCGCACGAGTAATAGAATGATGAGTGAGTATCGTTCCCACGAGGATTATTGATAAGTACTAAGTTTTCTACTGTTTTCAAGTTGGAGCAATCGAATTCTTTTGGATTAAAGGGAGCAATTTAAACTATAACTAAAACAAAATTTAATAAAATAAAAGTAAACTATGAAAGCAAGATTTAAAATACAGATAAAATCAATTCAAACAAACGGGTAAGGTTTTGACTTCATTCGGACTCTATGGGTTAAACCTAAAAAATTAAACTAAATTCATATTCACATGCATTTATTGTAAATCGAACTCTCTAAAGTGTCCAACATACCTTCTCAGGCTATGTTTTCCTACTGTTCCCTATTAACCTTCCACACCCAACAAATTGAAAGTTAATAAATCTAAGCTTATTAAGCACAAGAATCCTAGATTGATTTCATTAGTTCTTGAATCTATCTCTAGCATCCAATACTACAATGGTGATTACCCAAGAAGCCTAACATGATTCATTTCTCAATCTCATCATGTTCATCACATATAAACAGTAAATTCAGAGTATTCACACAATCAAGCAAGTTCATATGAAAATACAATCATTCAATTAATTAACCCATGAAATTTCGAATTACAATCAAAACCCTAACCCAAAATAGGTTAGTTCATGTCTAAATCAATAATAAATTAAAAGAAACGAAAAAATCCAAGTTCAACATCATGGAAACAAGAGAAAAGGAAAAGAATCTCCCCAGTTGACGAATCCACTGGTTTCACCTCGAATCTTCACCCTTTTTTAATCAAAAATCACTCAAATTTAATTTAAGAATATGTAAAAACTGCTGTCTATCCAAAAATGAATGAACCCCCACAAAAAGACTAAGTTTTTCCTTTTATACCTTGCCCAAAAACCTAAGAAATTGCTGAAAAGTAAAACTATGCATTTTGAAATTCGTAGACGTCGCCACGGCGAAGAAGAATTCTCACCGCGGCGACGAAGTAAAAACAGATCTCATGCGTTAACTTTCTTCGTCGCGGCGAAGAACAAGTTTCGCCGCGGCCAAGCTCCATGTGGAATTCTGAAATTCCAGAATTGCTCTCCGCTTGCCTTTATTGCTTGAATCTTCGATCCTCGATGCTCTCCTATGGAAACAAGTTTCCTAGTGTTCCATTCTGCTTCAGAACTCTTCCAAAATCTGAGATCCGCTTACTTCTGAGTCCAGAAACTCCAAATCACTCATTATTTGCTCAAAATGTTCATTTTTGCCTGAAACACAAAATATAAAGAATTAAGTAACAATTCAGGTCAAAATGAACTAAGAAGTATTTAAAATCCGACTAAAAAGCCTAGTAAAAACAGTATAATCCTCGAATTATCAACCCGCCCTTGGGAAAACTCTGATTCTTCAGCCTACAACTACTTTCTTTTCTTAGTTTTTTGGCCCATGGTTTTTTGCTTGGGGGCACGAGCAGCCACAGGCCAAGAAATTTCCCCTTTTCGTTTTGAAGGTGTACGCGCACCCATCTGTATCCCTCCTACGAGGGTATCGCCAAAGATTGTCTTGGCTGGCTCAATCGGGGCGACCTGAGGAAAAATGAACCCCTTGGTCCTTGTCATCGGTCTCGGAACTCTGAGCGGCATGGTTGTTACATAAAAGCATAATTAGCGAAAAAGGTCACTACATGCAAAAGAAAGAACTTCTAAAGTGTGCAAACACTTACGAACTAAGGGTTCCAAAGACGCTTCGGGATTGAAGAAACTGTATTTCCTCAGGTTGGCGGTAGTCATGAGCAGTCTCACGTCGTGACTTTGCTCGGGCAGATTATTGAATGCTACGATTCGATTGAAATCAATTAGAGTCGTCAACCTGGTCGTCTTATTTCCTGCAAAGAGATGGAAAAGTTCGTTAGAAAGCAAAGACTGAAGGAAAATAAAAAATTCACAAAGTAAAAGAAGGGAAAACCTACTCGGTTCCCTAAACTGGCAAACGCCATCGTATTGAAAAAAGAAAAATTTGGTTTCATAGGCCCCGACATTACTGGGGTAACCAAATATTCCTCCCTCGATCGTAGATTGCTTCGAGAGGTAAAAAGAGTCTTTATCCTTGCTCCTCTTCAGGTAATAAGAGCATGTAAGCTCCAGTGCAGTCAGCTGGCCGAGGCCATTCTCACCACATGCGATATACATAGTAACAGCTATCATATAAGCATTGGGCGTCAATTGCAGCGGTATAACCTCGAAGTGATCGAGGATCGACCTAATAAAGGGGTGAAAAGGTATCAACACCCAGCATTTGAAGATCGCCTCGGAGATCGCTGCCATTCCCTTTAGGGGATTCCAAGCTATATATGTTTTGTGTTGGTAAATGTCCACGCTAAGTGCATATTGGTCCATTGCCTTTTGTATCTCATCTCGGGCGGCCACAGACAAAATCTCTTGCATGGGACTCGTTGGGGCGTCTTGCGCCTACAAGCTCATCCCTTCGATTGTTCTAGTCGCTGAGGCATCCATTGCTCCTAAGGTCTACAAAAGGGGCGACACGCAAAGATAATCTCCATACAGTATTCTGTACGATGACGTGGAAGAACAAAAGAAACCCTAATATACCTTCCTTAAACCCTAGAAAAACCCTAAAATCCCTTGGGGACCAACCCCTAAGGATTCGTGACCTAAATTTTTACTCTTTATAAAAGAAAAAGCCTTCTCCTCACAACTGCCCATAAATACGCACCACGAAAGTTTACCAAATAGTTCATACCCACCATTATCGTCAAGACAAGCTATCAACAAAATAGTAAAAGAAAAGCAAAGGAGAAATCCTCCTTACCTCTTGGCTACGGAGGAACAGACTTTCTGTCGTAAACGAAAGGCATGTGTCAACTAGAAAAAAGGGAGACTAATTTCGTGAGAGCTTTGTTCTTTCTCTGAAAGTATGAGTTTTGTAACAAAGCTTGAGGCGAGCCTGCGGTTTTATAGGGGGAGGAAGCGATGATTGATTTCCCTAGGCAAGCGACGTTTGGGCGGAATACGTTTCTCACCATTGATTGCAACCACGTGTCACCAATCCGTGAGAAGAAGTAACCACCACGCTTCGAGAATGCCAATTGACGCTTCCCTCAATTGGAACAACCAAGCGACGACTCGATTATCTCCTCCACATTAAATGCGCCCTCATCCGCATTTAATGCTTTGACAGAGAATGTCGTTTCAGCATGGCTTGCTTTAATGCGCATGATTAGCACTTATTGCGCATTAGACACGTCTGTCATAATAAAGATTATTTTATTAAACAGATTAGCTGTCAAGCGTAACGGATAACATCTGAAGAGGTCATTTTGGTAGAATACTCTTCACCGCGTATCAGTTTCGAGACAATGTGATTCCTTGTCCTTGGTAAATATATGCTAAGTATTCTCAAGTCGCAAACCGCGGATGAGATCTGAACCACATTGGTACGACACTGGGTGGGGCCTGATCCAACTCGTTGAACTTGTGGAAGAAGCCCACCTCAGGTCGCTTGTACGACCCTTAGAGATATGTGCTGTGAACTCCTTATAGCTCAATCAGCTCGGCCAAACGTCATTCGGGGCAAGTCAAGTCGTTGCATAATCATGAAGTTCTCAAGGTTCAATTCTTAAACCTTAAAAACTGGGAGACTTCTGTTATGCCTAAAAAGTTAGGACTAACGTGGACTCTCATTAGTAAGGTTTTGTGCCGTCCAGGCACTGCCACGTCGCGCAGTGACGAAAGGGGTATGGTTCTTGTCATGCAGCAGGTGAATGACAAGCTTGCAAGTGGCCAGGGATTATCCACCTACCCAAGCCCTGCGTAATTTGAGGATATTTCTCGTGCAGATAACCAATGGGGTGCAAGAAAGGATGTGGACGGCACCTACCCACTTGCAGACTTGTAATCATTACCTTGAACTCTCCTAATATAAATAGAGGACACCCCTCTCATTTACGGGATTGGTTGATCTTAGTCTAAAACAGCTTACACACACACTCTCTTTGTCTCTTTGTCTCTCTCTCTATCTCTCTGTATTTCATCTAGATTGTAACTCAGCTCACCACACGCGACCTGATTTTACCCATCTATTAATGCAATAACAGTAGATGTAGGATTCACTTTTGAGCATCTGAACCACTTTAAATATCGCTTCCCGTTCATTGCCTCATTTCATGTTTCCTTATCACCTGTGATTTCTTTGCACGTGTAAGTCATTGGTGTCAAAATCTAGAATCAACACTTGATTATAGAAATAAATGGGAAAGAGGAAGACACGTTTTATAGAAGACAAAAAAAACGCCTACACGTTTTGATTAGAAGTGCGTTTGAGAGTAATGCTTTTTCATTCACTTTGCCTTCTCTTTTCTAATATAAATAGAACCTTTGGAGTGGCTTAGCAAAATGTAAATAGAAACTAGAGAGAAAAAGAGACGCATACAGGGATAATGTACTAGAACAGAATGACAGCGTGTTGTGTACTCGAAGAGCAGTTTCTTAGAAGCAAGAAGAGGATTCATAAGATGAAAGGCTAAGCCGCGTTGGGAAGTGGAGAATAGTTTGGCCTTTTAGCGAGGCTTTAATATGCCATGGAAGAGGGACATATCCAAGGGTGGACCCAAGAATGAAACTTATGGGGGTCAAAGGTTAAAGTAACGATTAACATAAATAAAAATAAAAATAAACACTAATATTTGTATTAATAAAATAACTAACACATTTATAATTATCCTTGACGAGATTTCATCTTTTGAAAATATTGTATAATGACTTCATTATCAATACTATCAAATACATTATACTCTATATACACAGCTAAACTATCATTCAATCATTGATCACTCATTCTATTTGCAAACGATTCTTCACAACACTCATTTCTGAAAATGCTCTCTCTACACTAGTAGTGGCAACCAGTAAAATTAATGTTAATTTTATCAACAGATAAACTAATAGAAACACTCTATCCTTCTTAGTTTCAACCATTACTCCTACGAGATCTCCAATCCCATTCAATTCCATAAATTTAACATTAAAGCGTATATCCAAAATGCAAATATCAAATTGAGAATCAAGTGTCATGAGTTCTAAGTCAAAAAAAATCTTCTAGATAAAACTCAGCAAGGCGCATCGATTTTTGCTTATAAAAAACAACAAAATTTTCATTTGGACATAAGCATGCCAAACAAATAAGTAATTCAGTGTTTACCTCATTGAAACGATTATTCAATTCTTGAAGCTGCATATCTAGAACACTATAAAATACTTCAATATAGTAATGATACACGTTTGTGATACCTTTAGTCTTCCGTTGTGATTGCCCTTGAATAAAAAAAAATTTCATCCATATTTGGAATATCACTGTCATGTTTGGCACAAAAAGAACAAATTTTGCTAAGTAAATTATCTCATCCACTATCCATCATCAATTGTAAAGCTTGTTTACACGTTTCAACCAAATTCATAGCATTTACAATATTTTGATCTTTTCTTTGTATTGCTTGAAAAAGTTCATTTGTAAAGCTAAGTAAATCTTTTATCATAAATAGATTAAACACAAAATTAAGTGATTGTATCAATTTCAATATATTTTTTGAAAAATAGGGATTGGAAAGATGGAGTGGGGCACGATGGGCTAGAGAAAAATTTGGTATTAGGGAAAAAATGGAAAAAAAAATATTATTAAAGAAAGTTAAAATTTTTAATTAATTTAGTTTAATGTAATTTAGTTTTGTTATAGGATAAAATTGAAAAAAATTAAAAAATAAAACCCAAGTGAGGTCGTTTGACCCCACGTGACCCCATGTGGGTCCGCCCTTGGACGTATCACTATGGCGAGTGTGGCATTTGGCATGTTTCATGCACAGGGCCGCAAAAGCTAGGATTTATGAGAAAGTCTTTAACACCTTGGATGGTGAAAATAACAGTTGACGAGTAGCTAATAATGAATGTTGGTGTGGAAGACCATTGATGTGCACTGAGATGCGACAACTGAGAATTGAACGTTCATTAATAAAGCAACAGATCCCGTGGTACGATTGTAAGAGAATTTAGGGATACTTATATAGGCTGAACGACTTACACCTGCTCAAGGTTTGGCGGAACAGATTGGTACCTAAAAAATTTAAAAACGATAAATAGGTACCTTCTATCTAGACCTGGTAAAACGGATCTGGACCCGCAGGTTGGACCGTACCCAGGTAAATAATATAGGGTACGGGTCCAATTTATTAAACCTATTTTTTTAGACCCGTACCCGTACCCAGCCCTAAAAAAAATGGTTTATACGGGTGAACCCGCGGGCACCCGCGGGCACCCGTATTTGCAAAAATCGTTTTTAATTTTTTGAATCCCTAATTTTTTTCACGCAGCACAGCAGTCACGCTCACGCCTCTCACTCTCTCAGTCTCATACTCTCAATCTCATCTCTGATCTGATCTCTATCACGCCCACTGTAGAATGAACATTTGCTGTCTTAATAATTTTTTTGTTGAATATTGGATTATGTATTTGTTTATTTTAATTTGTATTTATAGTTTATTGACTTATTTGGTTTGTTTATGTGTAATTGTGTATTAGTGATTTTGTATTTGTTTGTTTTGGTTGGTATTTGTAGTTTTGTATTATATGTTATTGTTTGTTTATGTGTTATTTGTTTTTTTTGGTTCATATTTGTTTATATTCTTAATTGAATTGAATTTAGAGTAGTTGATTTAGGGGGTGTAAATGTAAAAAATTAAAACTGTAGGAATTTTGGGGGTATAATTGTCATAATTGAAAACTATTAGGGGTGAAACTGTCAAAACCAAAAGCTGGAGAGAGAAAAAACGGTCCACCCGCGGGTCCACCCGTACCCGTATAGGGTAGGGCACGGGTCCAAAATATTGGACCCGTATATATCCACCCGTATAAGACCCGTACCCGTTTTACCCGTACCCGTTTTACCCGACCCGTACCCGGCCCACCCACCCGTTTTGCCAGGTCTACTTCTATCATGTGCTGTTAGTGATTTTCGTTTACTAATAATAAAAAGACTAGAATACCCTTTAAGAAATATTAGTTTATTTTTTTAATTACTTTTACACCTCTTAAGTTTATTAATTTCATCAAATATTCTCAGAAAAAAGTTTAAAAATTAACAAAAACACCCCCACCTACCCATACTTGCTAGATTCCGACAGCCACCTCCGGTGGTAGCCAGAACTGTCACAACAGTCTACACCACCACCGGAAATGACTGGTAAATCACCGCTATGGCCTTTTTCGGCCAGATCCACTGTAGATCTGGTAGGAAAAGACCAGATTTGACCGGAAAATGCCAAATTTGGCCGGAATGTGGCGGCCAAAGAAATGATCGTCGTCGACTATCAACGCAGCCAAATCTTGGCCATCGTTGACAGACAACGACGGCCACATCTTTGGTCGTCACTGATGACCAAAGATGGAGTGTTACGACCGTCGATGGCCAGATCTGGCCTTTTCCGGCCAAATCCGTGATGGATCTGGCCTAAAAAGACCATATAAACACCCCATGCACCAGATCCAACCGATCTGTGGTGGCCGAAATCTGGCACTGCGGGTGATGGGGGTGTTTTTGTTATTTTACAAAATTTTTATATATTAGGGTGTTTAGTTAAATTAGCAAATCTAGGGAGTTTTTTATAAATTTTTAAAAAACTAAAATATCAAACATTCAAGGGCATTCTAGTCTTTTCATCATTAGCAAACGAAAATCACTAACCGCATATGATGGAAGGTACATGTTTGTTATTTTCAAACCTTTTAGGTACCAATCTATCATTTTGTCAAATCTTGGGTAGGTGTAAGTTGTTTCCCCTACTTATATATTAAAGAATATATATATTCAATCACCAATTCACCATCTAAGCATTATATATATATATATATATATATATAATATATATATATATATATATATATATATAATGTCTATATATATATTCATCATCATATATTGATGCCATAATCTATATATATATATATATATAGAAGACCATATCAAGTTCTCTCATTGAAGACAGCCATTTCTGGAAGATATGATAACTCACCACATTGCGCAATACGAACCAAAACTTGACGAATCAGAGGATATCGATCAAATTTCCATTTATCACTATAGAACTTGAACAAATCCTAAATCGCCAAACTTGAGATAAACCCAAAAAGAGCCAGCGGCATCTGGTACCCAGTATCACAAAGACAAAGAAAGTCTAACTAAACGAATAAATAGAAACAAAAATCACATAAATTAACATAAAAAAGAAAGAAAGGTACCATATTAACATTAAATTTCAATCTTCACATTCTAAGACCCAAGACAGAAATGATAAAATTACCAAAAAACGAAAATTTTACTCATCAAGACACACAATTTCGAAACTTTAACCACTTTCCTCAACACCCACAAGGAACTAAATAAGAACCTACATGTATACAAACACAAACAGAGAGAAAGAGAATAAAATTCGTGGTGGATAAGGCGACGGAGTTGTTGTCGAGAAATTCGTTACGGTAAAATTCGTCTAGTGAAACAAGGTCTGGTTTGTTCAGAGATTCTACACTAGCTTGGTAATTTAAATTTAATTTACCAATTGAGTGATAAGTGTTGAAGGACTGTCGCAGAAGTATTGAAGTCTGAAAACAAAATAAAATGTAAATCAATCAATCAATGAAGCAGTGAGAACAAATCTAAAAAAGAAAATGTGCAACTTACAGGTACAATTGCTAGAAGCACAAAGATTTTGGTAAAAGAAGATCCAGTCAAATTCCTAACGAATCTGAAGAGAAGAGAAGAAAAGAAGAAAAATTTAGACGAAATGGTGAAAGAGTTGGAGAATTAATTGCGAGAGACAGGGTGCGACTGTTCTTTGAGTTGCTTGTTGAGATTGTGAGACGCCATGAACGCAAATCAAATGACAGCATTCCATTAAGCAGCCGAGAATCAACACATCCACAAACAAATTAAAGAAACAAATTGAAGAGGACTGAAATACCTTTTACAGATGACTGACAAAGAGTGGCTGCCGGCTGTTGTAAGAGCATTTGGCATAGAAGCCGGCAGTGAAAAGATTGAAAACGGATGAGGTTCGACGTACGACAGTCAAACCGATAAGGACAACTGGAGAAGAAGAGATTTCAGGGAACAACGAAGGGGAAGATCGAACGGAGTGGACAAGTAGAGAGTGTTTTGCGTCGTAGGGTAAAATTTGTTTGGGGATTTTGTATAACTGGGTTTACTTTTTTTTTTTTTTTTTTTTTTCACTTTTTTTAATTTTAACGATTCAAACAATTCATGGGCAATTGTTTTTCTTTAATTGTAAGGATTTAGGGAGCTTTTAATTTGTTTACTTTTTAATTCTAAGGAAAAATTGTTTACTTTTTAATTTTTTTTTAATAAAATCAGAAATTTGGTTTTTTGTATTTCTGTAGACAAACACCGAACCAAATTTTCGGACGATTTCTATATTTTTCTAAACACTCTTACATTTGAGTGTTGGGATACGGCTCGCCAAGAACTCACCGAAGTTAATAATCTCCGTTGGAATAGGCGCAGAGTAAGCACTAGAGTCAATGAGCAAGTCATCATCTACTGAACGAGAGTGGTAGAAAGGAGAACTTTTTTCCAATGCTGGAAATAGGTTAACTATGAGGGTTTGCACAAATGAGTGAAATAGCGAGTATCATAAGTTTTAGGAAAAAATAGTGGGAATAATTAATGAAAACGGGCGAGAAAAGTTTTAGGCAAGTTTATTTTTTTTTTTTTTTTTTTTTGGTTTGTCAACAATTGAGACTACAACAATTAAGAATAAGATTCACAAAATTTATTTTTAACCAATTCCTTGATAGTTAATAACTGTTAAGAATCATCTAAAACGGTCAAGGATTATTTCAAATTCTTGACAGTTCATAAACTGTCAACAAGCTTATAATTCTTGACAATTTTTTAGAACAGTCAAGAAAATCTATCAACTCATTATGTCAAGGAAGGGGGTTTTTCTAGTAGTGAATACATAACATTATATATAATGTATTACATATGATATATTATACATATATATTATAATAAATTCTAAATAAATAACTACCATAATATAACAGGGGCAATTAGGTAGTGGAATTGAAATAATGATTCAATCAAGGACAAAAAAAAAATATATATATATATATATAATAATTTATCAATTTATTATAATAAATCAAAATATCAAATGATACATTATACATATATAAAATATATATTAACATATTACATATAATAGCATATTATGTATAATGTATAATGTATATAACATATATATTATATATTAACATATGATTATATATATATATATATATATATATATATATATATATATCTATATATATATATATATATATATATATAGATACATATACATTATACATATATAACATATTTATTATGTATTACAGATATTTATAATGATTCATTATATTTTATCTATTATTATTTATTATTCATTTGTACATGGTTTTATAAAATACTCACAATTATAATTTGTTCTTGTATAATTTATGGCTTCATTGATTGATTTTTCAACTATTGAAATTGATATAGGATTAAATGGTTAAAATTAAACTTTACTACAAATATTTATATATAATAATAATATTAATTAATTAATTAATAATATTGTACGAGCCGAGTTAGGGAATTCAGGGTAGGGACAATTTGGGGCCGGGCCGGGGCAAGACCAATCCCGTCCTCGAATTCGAGTACAGATTTTCAGCTCAAGCCCGACCTGAACCTCGAACAATTTGAGAAAACACTACCCCGTTCGGGTCGGAGTCGAGCTGGGTCCCCGACTTGGTGGGGATTATGCCCATCCCTATGAGACATTAGAGCTCTATTTCTTTATCTATTTGCACTTGCTTTCGTCAAAACTACTGAACTGTCTTGCTTAGAGAGGGTGCTACCCAATTCTAGGTTTTTTTTTTTTTGCTTTCGTCAAAACTACTGAACTGTCTTGCTTAGAGAGGGTGCTACCCAATTCTAGGTTTTTTTTTTTTTTTCAATTTTTTATCATGGGAAATGAAAGGATGTTGTGAGCTTCAATTTTTATTTTCGCGAAATAAGAAAATGTGATCTTTATATTTACATCTAGTGTTAATTAACAAAATGTAGACTATTTATGCTAAAACATCAAGAATCTTCATCTCAAATGAAACGTAGATTAATGTGTATCAATGTAAAGAATGGTTAATTTGGAATCAAATTTAAGTTCATTATAATATAATGATATATTACATTGATACTGTGATATAGTTTCTGTTATGGTATTTCAAAATACCAAGTTTTAATTGCTTTTGGACTGTTATGTATTAAAAGCAATTAAATATTTTAATTACTTTTGGAGTGTTATGTATTAAAAGCAATTGAATTGCTGCAGTTATTGCAATTCAAATCATTCTTGAGCTATTATGGTTTTAAAAGCAATTGAATGGCTTCTGTTACAGCAAGAATGAGTTAAGGGAAAACGGGCAGATTTTCAAGCATAAAATGGGGTGGTTTTCTCATTTGTAAGACATAATTTTCACTTGAAAAAATCCTTGTTTCCTCTGTGTTTTACATTTCCTTATACTGTTCTAAATCTCTCTTAGAGTGTGCACTCTAAAAGGAGATTCGTCATTGTACCTAGAGGCCAGTCCGCTATCGAGCCTTTTTTGCACCACGAAGATTCTTCCAGTAGGGGCGGACTTCTGATCTTAAGGACAGTGATTTTGCACACCTTGACGTTGCTGTTTTGTTGTTGTTTCACTGCTGTATCATTGTTGTTTCACTGTTGTGTTTTGTTGTTGTTCTTCTACTAGTTTTGCTGCTATTCTTCTACTATTTTGTTGCTATTTCCACTGTTTTGCTGCTAGCTTTTCTGCTATTTTCCCTGCTCTTTTGCTACTAATTTGTGATTAAGTTTCAACAGATACAAAACTTAATATTATTTTACAACAATCAAAATTCGTGGAGAAAAAAATAAGGTAGGCTGCAAATGCAAAATCTCCCAATTCAGGGTGGGCTGAGTTGGGCCCAGGACTTTGATAAACTTATAATTTTTTTATTTTTCATTATCCTTGCATTTAGTTGATTAAGCATGTTTAATGTCTTATGGTGCTTATTTGTGACGATTTTATGTATAAGACATTTGTAGGAAAGCGTTAGCAAAATATACATTAAATCAGAAGTTTCCAGCATTTGTTACTTTTGGATGTTTTGGGACGTTTGCAGGTTTTTGATCAATTTAGAATTACAGTTTGTTTTTTGGACCTTCTATGAAGTTAAAGTAGACATCTTAAGCTTTCCAAGTTGGGATGGCACGTCCAGAGAAAACTTCGTTTGGGCCTCCAAATGTGAAATAAATTTAGAGCTGAAAACTAAAATTGAATCCTAATTGGAGTAGGATTTTTGTATGACCACTAGAGCTTCCGAAATTCAAATGAGGTAATTCAATAGTCCAAATTGAAGTACACATCTTGAACTACAATTCTTATGAAGGGGCTAAATTCCAAAAAGCTCGTTGTCCTATCCAAAACTGGCCTGGAAGTTACTGCTTTAGTCTAGAGGCTTTAATCCTTAGTTGATTTGGATTATTTCTATATAGCTCATATAAAGACTTGGTCCAGCTTTAAGAGGGAGTTCAATACAAGTTTTAAGGGCTGGGAATTCATGTGTCTTAGCTGGAAGTTTGCTTGCACAAATTGAGGGCAAACTTGAAGAGAGAGAAAAGACGTGTTTTCCTCAAGGGTTTAGTTGATTGCCTTAATTTTAGGAGTTGGTTCTTAAGGGGGCAGCCCTTGTACATTTCTTTTGGTGCATAAATATAACTTTTAGGCTGCTAGGGTAAGGAGATTTTGGGAGACATAACGTAATTTTATTTTCTTTTTCTTCGTGCTTTTCATCCCATCATGTCTAGTTAAATTCTTTAGTTTGATTCAAGGAAACTCCAATTCGATTACCATAATTGTGAGACTTTGTTCTTAATCTTAGTTATTCTTCTATTCGTATATCGATGTTTTTTTTTTTTTAATTAACAGTTGCATGATTTAATTGATTAAAGAGGCTTGCTAATTGACTGATTGTTTGATCGAGTACTAAACTGAATTTATAATCCGTAATTGTTATAATATTTAGTTAGAGTAGTAATTAAGCAAAACAATTGTGATTCAAGCTTTTGTTGATTGCTTAAAAGAAACGTGGAATGAATTAAATAATATGATGCTTGTTCGATTGTTATTCATCTTTAACTCCTTCCTAATTTGTAATGCTATTAGTAAATTCATAAGGATTGCTTAATACCAATTGGTTTATTGATAAGAACTAATTTGTTTGCTAGGCTCAGATTAACATACTTAGGGGAGGTGAAGATTGTATGGCTTCTTGATAATCTTTGATTAAATATTCAATTAAAGAATAATATATAATAAAAGTCAATGATCAATAAATGACCATGGGTAATTTTCCTTGAATCGAGATCGTCTTTGATTCAATTTTCTTTACTTAATTCTTGTTATTAGTAATTATTCTTATGTCACTTAATTTTTGAAATAAAATTTCCCCATTTTTTCATTAATTTATTGTGATATTAAGTTAGGTAATTTGATTAGCCAGTCTCTCTAGATCGACCGGTACTTGCTGCAAATACATGTTGTGAGTAAAGTAATTTAATTTTTTGTTGCGCTCGGTACGCATCAAATTCCCCACATCCCCGCAGGCCAAATTTGGGGATTCCCCTAAATCCCTGTTTCGTGGACAGGCTCAGACCCTGACCTCGACCTCGACCTCGACCTCGACCCCGACCCAACCCAACCCAACCCGTGTCCATCCCTAGTTCAAAAATAGCAGCACATCCAGAAGGAGGTCGTCGACGTGAAAGATCCAAGTTATGGCTCAACAAGGTGGAGATCCCATATTGCTCCATGATTTGGGCTAGGTCCCCCTTGATTGTTCACATCCAATCTACCACTATTAAGGGCTCGACCTCCTCGTCCATGAGTCAACCTCGACTTCATCAGAATGACTCCTGAATTCTACTATTTCTGGCTTGTTCCCAAACATCTGAGACATGAAAGACAAGTGTCAGAGGAAACTTTAAAGGTATAAACTGTACCTAGGAGTCTCTAAGCCTACGCCACACTTGCCTTCAGTCCCGAACACTCGAGGTGTTCTTATACAGACGTTGGTGATAATTTCATGCCAACCAAATAACTTTCCTAGCCTTAATGCAACTGCTAAGCCTGAATCTACCAACATAAGCAAGCACAACAAAGATAAGAGTGGTAAGAAGGGCAGAAAGAAGAATGGTGTACTTTTGTAAAAGTCGTGAGAAGAATGCTAGAAAAGAAGTTGAAACACCGGAGAATCGTGTTGGAGTGTTTAGAAGTGTAAAGAAGGAAAGAGTGTTTCACAAGCTTTTGTGAAAACCCCTAGTTTTGAGATGAAACCTCAATTTATAATTTGGGCGGGATGCAATCTTAGTCGTCTAGTCTTCACCACGTGGCACACATCGTATAATTTGGGCGGGATGCAATCTTAGTCATCTATCTTTGCCATGTGGTGTACATTGAAGCATAAATCTAAACCATCTTTGAGTGTGGCTGGTAGATATCCCATTTCGTGCAGAAAACAAAAGTCTGCTTGATGGACATGTCATTAAATGCATGGATGTGACATTTCCTATCCTGAAAGCAAAATTCCAACCTTTTCCCTTACAAAATCGTCAAGATAGCTTGTTTTGTGATTACTTCAATTCTCGATGCACCAACATTTGATTGTCCACAGAATCAAGCCAAGACACACCTCGTGGGGTCACAATTCGTCGTCGGCATAATGTTGTATATCGTTTACTTTCATAACAACGAATAGAGCTTGTCACTAAGAGCTTCGGAACATCCGATCGTACCCCAATCTGTGAGGTCCACCTGCTTGGCAACAATATACAAACTCACCTCATCAGCTCAAATGGGCTAAAATGGAAAAGGTCGTAGTTTTTGAAGCCCAAAATTGACCTCCAAAAATTAGGGGGGAAGTTGGTGTGCAGGAAATTTGGAACAGATAAATTCCCTTTTAGATCCAAGTAGATATCTCAGGATATGAATCCCATGATTAAGGACAAAGATCAAGCTACTTCCGTTTTATCGAATTTGAGTTTATCTCCAACTCAACCATGTAACTGGCATCATATAAACCCTATTGTAATCTGTTTCAGAGGAGAGAGAAGAATATGTCATAGAAAGCCAATTGCAAACTCTTTGGAAATCAAATTATTGTTTTCAACACATTCAATAACATAACAACAAATGTAGGTATTGCGTTACAAGCTACTAAACCACTTTAAAAATCTTTTCTTTCTGTTATTGTTTAATTAATTGTTCATCCATCAATCCAACATTGAAATCACAAATTTTCTACAAACTCCTACGTAGATTCCACCACAAATTTTACGTACTTCTCATTGGTGTAAATCGCAGCATCAACAATGTGTTTGTAATGTATGATTAGATTTACTTCTATCATAAACATTAATTTGGGTAGTCCATTTTAGTAGTGTGGCAATGACTTTGACTATGATTTTTTGTTTTGGATAGTCTTCAAACACATATTTTTGTCAAGATGTGCAATTGATTTGGGACATCGGGTGGATATATGTCGTTGAGTTTTTAATGAAGAATTGTATTAAAAAATTGTTGGGGAATGGTTGTTTCATTGTGAACTTTGGCGGTGTGGCTAGAAAAGGCAGTGAGCGACAATGGTGGAGAAGGAATGGGAAGAGAGTGAGAAAAAAAAAAGAAGAAGTTAAAACTGAGAAAAAAAAATTCTTTTTCTGTGAAGATGATTAATGATGGTCATTTTGGGAAGGAAATGAAAAGAGTAGGGGTGAGCAGTTCCAGGTACCCTGCATTTTCCGAAGGAACCGGAACCGCATAGTACAGGTTCCCAAAAAAAGGAACCAGAACTGGAACCGCACAGTACAGGTTCTTAAATTCAAGGAACCAAAACCTAAAATGCAGGTTCTGGTTCCTTTCCTGGGTACCCTGAAAAAAATAATGACCCCCCTATTAGTTTAAAAAATGACAAAAATACCTTAAAAGTTTACAAATACACCCCTAACAAATTTTGATTACTCATTCATTTGTGTCCAATGTAACTCATAAGCTGTAATCTCTAGGCAACACTTGAATTCAATCAATTCATCACAATTCACATAAAATTCGTCAATCAAAACTAAAACACAAACTATTATTCATCACAATTCATATCAAATAACTTCACAAAAATCATTCAAACAAACAACAATATAGAAAGTTAGAAACTGTCACTAACTTTTTTGACTCCCACTAATTTCAATCACTACAATTATAAAACTACAAAACAACCCAAAAAGAATAACATGACTCATGTCTAATGCTCCAAATTAGGCGTGGATGTTCCTTCGTCAAGTGATTGAATTCCAATCATTTCTACAAAATAAACACAAGAAAGTCAATTAGTAGCTTCAAAAAGTGAAAACATTGAATAAATTTATTTTCTCTAGTCGATGACATTGTTTCCTGCAAAGATTACATAAATAAATAATTGTTTAACCAGATAAATAATTATTTATCAACAATAGAGAATAAATCATATATCTAAGTTTGCAACTGCCGCAAATTGCACTTAAGTTAAATTACAAAACAAAAAGGACAGCTACAGAAAGAGTAATTAACAAGTAATTTCATTTCTCGATTTCATTAACTGCATCAAAGGGTACAACAGAAACTAACACTTCCCGGCAAAAGTGTAAGTTACTCATAAAACAAACAAGGAAAAAATCTTTTTTTTTTTTTTTAAATTACAGCTATAGAGAGAGTAATTTCTTTTCTGGGTTTCACTAACTGCACCATTAATTACAACTCTAGAAATTACAAGAAAAAGAAAATTAAAAAAAAAAATTACAGCTCTAGAAATAGTAATTTACCATTAATTTCGTTTCTGGGTTTTACTAACAATACAAAATGGTAGAGTAAATACTAAAACTTCCCAGGAAAAAGTGTACGTTTTCTCATGAACTAAACAAAAAAGAAGAAAAAGGACCAAACAAATTGCAGCAGCTTGTGCAAATTGCAGCAGCAACTTGCAACTGCTACAATTTGCAATAGTAGCTTGCAACAACTACAATTTGCAACAACAGTTTGCAACTATTGCTCTGCTGCAATTTGTCATAACAGCTTGAAATTGCTGCTTTGCTGCAATTTGTAGCAGCAGCTTGCAACTGCCATAAATTGCAGCAGTTGCATTGCAACATTTGCAATATTTATATTATACAAATAAATTGCAGCTTGCACAAATTGCAGCAACTGCCATAATGATCAGCAAAAGTGATTCAGTTATAAAATTTATAAAATTCAGTCTTACATAGCAATCAATCATACATAGCATTGTGCTTAGTTTCATATCACGCACCTTAATATGCCGCGGAGAATCAACACTTGAAGTTCCAGAAAAGTAGAAAACACAGGAGAAGAAGACGGCAGAGAGAATGGAGAAGAACCAGAGAAGTAGACAACACAAGAGAAGAAGACGACAGAGAGAATGCAGAAGAAGAGAATAAAGAGATATTGGGAATTTGTCAATTTGAGATACCTTAATCGAATTGGGTATTTTGCTTTGTTTGTAAATGTAAAATTACAAAGATACCCCATTATTTATACTAACATTCTAGGGGTCTATTTGATAAATAATAAATGTTGTTTATAAATTATTAATTTAATGTTATAATTGGGTATTTATAATATAATAAATATAATGTAGTAAATTTAATATTATCAATTAGTAATGTTTATAATGTAATATAGTAATGTTGTGATTAATTAAGTAATTATTAAATTATAATGTAATATTATAATTAATTAAGTAATCATACTATAATGTAATGTTATAATTATTTAAGTAGTTATTTAACAATAATGTAATGTTATAATCAATAAATTCTAATAATTTAATTAATTACTTATGTTTAATGGTTATAATGTAATATTATAATTAATTAAATTTTTAATCATTTAATTAAGTATTATAATAGTTTCATAATAGAATGCTATAATTAATTAAGTAATCATACTATATTTATAAAATAAGTTATAATTAATAAAATTCTAATCATTAATTAAGTATTGTGTAAATTAGTAAATTCCTAAGTTTATAATATAATGTCATAATCAATTAAGTAATCATTTAATCATGTAATATTATAATTAATTATGTGATCATACTATAATGTAATGTTATATGAATTAAGTAATCATACTAAATCTATAATTAATATTGTAATTAATTAAATTTTTAATCATTTAATTAATATACTAATGTTTATAATGGAATGTTATAAACTGATTAAGTGATCATACTATAAATATATAAGGTAATGTTATATTAATTAAAATTTTAATCATTTAATTAAGTAATGTAGTAAATTACTAATGGTTAAATGTAATGTTATAAATTCATAACTAATTAGTAATCATTTAACTATGTAATACTATAATAATAACTATAATGTAATACTTAATAATTAAATTAATCATTAATTAAGTAATCATTTTTATAAGTAATGTTACAATTAATGTTTATAATATAATGTCATAATCAATTAAATAATCATCTAATTATGTAATGTTATAAAATTATGTAATCAACTATATAATTAATTAGTATCATACTATAATCTTTAATATAATATTATAAATTTATAAATTTGTTTATAATAGAATGTTATAGTTAATAAAGTGATCATTAATTATAATATAATGTTACAATTAATTAAGTAATGTACTATAAATTTAAATGTAATGTTATAATTAATTAAATTTATACATTTAATTAAGTATTGTGTATTACTAAGTTTATGTAGTAAATTAGTAATTACTAATGTTTATAATAAATATCATAATCAATTAAGTAATTATTTTAATATGTAATGTTATAATTAATATATGATCATACTATAATGTAATGTTATAGTGAATTAAGTAATCAGACTATAGATCTTTAATGTAATATTATAATTAATTAAATTTTTAATCATTAATTAAGTAATGTAAAATTTAGTAAATTACTAATGTTATAATGTATATTAAAATTTATAACTAATTAAGTAATCATTTAATATATAATACTATAATTAATTAAGTGGTTATAAAACATTATTTAACTATATGTAATGTAATTATTAAATTTCTAATAATTTGTTTATAATATATGTATAATTAATGTTTATAATAATGTCATAATCAATTAAATAATCATAATTATGTAGTTTATAATAATTATATAATCATACTATAATGAAATGTTACAATGAATTAAGTAATCATACTATAAATCTTTAAATAATATTATAATTAATTTTTTTTATAATAGAATGTTTCAATGTTAAATTAATTAAATAATCATTTAATATAATGTAATTTTACAATTAGTTATATAATCGTACTATCAATTATAATGTAATGTTGTAATTAATAAATTTCTAATCATTTAATTAAGTATTGTGCTAATGTAGTAATGTTTATGTAGTAAATTAGTAATTACTAATATTTATAATATAATGTCATAATCAATTGAGTAATCATTTATTATGTAATGTTATAATTAATTATGTAATTATACTATAATGTAATGTTATAGTGAATTAAGTAATCTTACTATAAATTTTTAATGTAAATATAATTAATTAAATTTTTAATCATTCAATTAAGTTTGTACTAATGTTTATAATGAAATGTATAATTGATTAAGTGATATACTATAAATCTATAATGTAATGTTATAATTAATTAAATTTCTAATTATTTAATTAAGTAATATACTAAATGTTATAACTTATAAGTCAATTAATTAAGTAGTAATCAATTAATGTATACTGTAATTAATTATACTATAAATCAATTAAGTAATGTTATAAAATTTAATTAATTATGTAATTATTTAACTATAATGTAATGTTATAATTGAAAGTATGATATTTAATAGTAATTAAATTTATTAATGTTTATCAATTTATCATATATAATTAATTAATTACTAATTTACTATAGATATACTTAGAACTTGATAATTGAAGTAAATAACTAAATATATATTATTCAATCAAATATACTATTTATTAAAAATAATTCTTTTAATAACATTAAAACACTTTAATTGGATCATAATTTCAATTATTCATTAATAATCAAAACTTTAATATTAATATCTTATAATATATTAAGTTTTAATATGGTGTAATTTATATGTAATAAGTATAATTGTATATTTATTAATTAGGTTATTCTAAAAATTTAACTTTTTTCTATTTTAAATTTTTTTATATGAAAATAATAGAAACCCCCATTATTCTTTATTTACATTTCACAAATATTCATATTTTCATTGCAGTCCAGGTTCCGAAACAGGTTCCAAACGGTTTCAAAAATCGGTTCCAAAGGGTTCCAAATAGGTTCTAAAATTGGTTCTTTTCCAGGTTCGGTTCTCCACACATAGAACCGGAACCGAAACCGGAACGCACAGTATCGGTTCCAATAAAATAGAACGAACCTACCCGCACAGTGCGTTGGGGTAGGTTCTGGTTTACCGTGCTCACTCCTACTGAAAAGAGTGCTGAAAAAAAAAATGGGAAGAATGGGGAAAAAAGAAAAAGGAAAAAAAAGAAGGGGAAGACGTAGAAAAGAAAGAAGGATGAACAGAAAAGACATCTTGCCTTTGGTATATTAACAGACCTTCGACGGCACTATGGTTTAAGGGATTGGCTTAACCTTTTGAAAATTCAGGGGGTAATTTGTTAAAATCGTCAAAGTATGCGTAGATTGACTTTCCAAAATTGTAGGGTGGTTTTGATTTTCTCTCTTTAATTTGTTGATAATGAATATTATGAAAGAGATGGAATATATATCTTTAAAAGTGGGTATATATTTATTTATTTTATGTAAATTTATTATTACTGTTATTGTTGTTGTTGTTATTTACTCATTAAGTTTTTTACATAACTCTTTCTAGTATCAAAATCAAGAATTTGCAAACTAACAAAAGAAATTTTAATAGCAAATTTTAAAAGTGATTTTAATTATTATTACTCATTACAAAAGAATGGTGTAAATAGTACTAATATAAATTTTTTTTTTTCCAAAAATAGCATCTAACAAATGTTGTGATTCAAAATAATAAATAATAATAATAAGAAATTTTGAAGCTTGATTATAAAAGCTATATACATTCAAAAACTTCTTGATCACTATGTTTAAAGTCATTTTCATGAATTTTAGAACCATGAAGATGAATTGCATGATCATATAATAAAACAATCAAATGTATCATGCAACCTAAATTTTATGTTAGGATGATAAAAATAGGGGATTGGACTTTGGACATAACCTGCATGAAGTTTTACCCAACCCAACCCAACCCATTCTTCAAGATTTTAAGAGTGGGTTGGGTTGGGTTAGGTAACTTGGGTTGTGAGTTGCCCAATCCATAAATTTTAATATGTATTTTTAACTTGAATTTTGTATTTTTCTGTTTAGTTTTTGTATTTTAAGTTCTATCTATTATACAAACTCATATTTTGATTGCAAATCTAATTTATTGCAAATAATAAAAATTTGAAATTTAAATATCTTTAGACTTGTATCTACTAACTACCACTCCATAAATACAATTACAAAGAGAGAACGACATTTTCCCACCTAAGGTTTGGCGAAACAACACTTTTCCACCCTTCAAGTTTTAAAATGACACTTTCCCACCATTAGTTAGGTATTGTTATATTTTTCGTTAATATTTTACTAAAAAGACAAAAATACCCTTAAATATTTGACTTTATAAATTTTTTATTATTTTTTAATTAGCCAAAAAGTCAAAAAAGCAAAAATAGTTAGCCCCACCTAAAAAAAAAAGAGTAATGCTATGGAATTGTTTAAAGTTAAACGATCTTAATATTTATTTATTTATAATGTCATCTATATCTCATCACTATTATTCAATAATCTACTAAATTTATAATGTTTTTCATTTTTACCAATTAACATAGAAAATCAATATTCCTAATTAATTAAATAAACAAAGGAAAAAAAAATATTTTTACACTTGAACCAATAAATAATCAAGTAAAGACTTTGACTTAACTAAATTTTAATTTATAATAAACTAATAAGAAAAAAACCATTTAAGGGTATTTTTTTATTTTCAGTCAAATATTAACAGAAAATACTGACAAAACTTGATGAAGGGTGGGCAAGTGTCATTTTGAAACTTGAAGGGTGAGAAAGGTCGTTTCGCCAAACCTTGGGTGGGAAAATTTCGTTCTCCCAATTACAAATTATTATAGTATTTTCACTACAATATAAATTTCATACTAATTAATTGGACTTCTATAGGTAGTGGGTCACCAAACCCAGAAATTTTAATGTGTTTTTAGTTCGATTTTTTTTTTTTTTTTTTAAATTTTAAGATCCCTAGTTTATATTTAAAACATTAAATGATTTTCCAATTAATTTAATTTAATATAAATAAGAAGATATAAAATGTGGAAAATATAAACAAACGAATATTATTTTGAGTTGAAACTATTCGGCTAATCATTCATACATTCTATCAATATTGGTTTAATATTATAAGTGTCTAATAATAAAATTTATAAATTAATCTATCAATTTGGCAAGATTTAATTTTATTTTCTGAATACAAGATTATAATTTTATGACATTCTTTGATCAATTTGTTAGATAATTATCTATACATATGATTACCCTACATAATTTCGTCCTAGGTCTATTCGTATCCACATTTATAATTGTAACTTTAATGTTATTATTATTTTTAAAATTGTTAACAATAAAAAGCAAAATGAATCAAGGATTTAGGTCTAAATATCAACTTCTCAACGCTCCATTATTTCAAGAAAGGAGAAAAAAAAATTAATTATTGTGAAATGATTATGCCATGGACGAAAAATTATAATTGTGGTGGAAATAAATTAATCCATGAAAGGAAAGGTGAAAATAATTAAGTAACATATAGTTATAATAGGGAGATTTGAAAAATAATTAAGCAAGATAATTATCATGGATATAATTAAACAAAAATTATTTGGTCAATTTAATTTCATATCTTTCTATTTAACAAAATGTGCTCTCATGATTATTATTATTTTTTTTTATTTAGAAGCAAATATATGCAATTATGACTATTATAGTAACAGATTTCGAAATAATTAAGAGTATTAATAATTTACTTAAATATTTTAGAAACTTACCATAAACATATAAAACACATATTTGCATTAAATATATTAATATGGATTTAACCATTTATTTTAATTGTTTCAATTTTATATTAAAAGTGCATAAAAATTATTTTTAAAATAATTTTAAATGGGTAAAAGGATTGGATATGGGGTATTCATTACGTGAAACCCATAATTACCATTTTTTTTTTTTTTTAATGATCAAGGTGTTCAGGCCAACTTACACACACCTCAATTAATCTCCCGGGACCCTATAACTACTTAGCAGGGTAAGAGTTTCAGTGACTACTTCTATTAGCACTGGAGGAAGGATTCGAACCCATAATCTCTTGAGTAATATACCCAAGAGTCTTTGTTGAACTTAGGGGTGTATACAAGCCGAGCCGAGCTGAGCCAAGTATCTAGACACTCAAGCACGGTTCGTGATGAACAGTGTCGAGTTCGAGTCGAGCTCGGGCTCAAGCTCAAGCTCAAACTCGCAAGTATGGGTGGGTACTCGAGCTTCGAGTTTATTGTGAGAAGGGGGTAGGATTGTTCAATGAGGCGAGCCAACTCGGCTCGAGTACGGCTCATTAACGGCTCGCCTCATCTAGAATTGAGCCTACTTAGCTCGATTCGTGAGAGAGCACGAGCCGAGTTCAAACCTGCCTCAGCTCAGCTTGTTAGGCTCGCAAGCCGAGCCAGGCTCGAATTATTAAGGGTGTTTTCGGGGTTTTATAAAGTATGGGGGATTAAACTAAAATTTTTAAAACAAAAAGTTTGCATAAATGACAAAGAACCCCCTGATGTTAAAATCCCTAAAAACGCGACTAAAACCCTTTATTGTAAACCAAATCAAACTATTTCAGGCAAGTTGTCGTCGTCAAAGTTGGTGGAGAGAGTAGGGGAAACAAGGGAAAAGAAGGAAAGAAAGGAAGAGAAAATAAGAGAAATAGGAGCCATTAGAGAGAGAGAGAAAAGAAGAGAAAGCAAAGGACTAATAAGTAGCAAAAAAGGAAGAGAAAGATGGGTTAAACAAAAAAGAAAGGGGCCAAGGGAAAGTTAAAAGAAAATAAGTCGAATTTTCTTTTCAATTTGGAATATGGGTTTTGTTACCAAAAGAGAGATCAGAAAGCAGTAGAAAATATAAAACCCTAGAGCAAAAGGGCAGTGAGAATACCTTTAGAGGGCGTTTGGTTGGGGGTTATGTGAGATTACTGGGTTAAGTCATCTTATATTACTTGATTATCATGTTTGGTTGTCAAGTAATATAAGATAT
This sequence comes from Pistacia vera, assembly GCF_008641045.1. Lineage (NCBI taxonomy): Eukaryota > Viridiplantae > Streptophyta > Magnoliopsida > Sapindales > Anacardiaceae > Pistacia > Pistacia vera. The sequence continues at coordinate 131,301 of NW_022196199.1, forward strand.
CGGTAATCTTCAAATACCAATAGTGGTTACTATTAGTAATATTGGAGGTAAACTGATTACCTCCATTTTCTTAGGTATTCTAAGATTACCAGGGTTATCTTTTTTTGTTACAATTCTATCCCTTATTAATAAAATTTTAGGACAATAATGCCCTTATTTTTAAATTTATTTACATAAATATGACTTTTACTATTTCACCCAAATTACTTAACTTTTTGAACAAAACTACCCTTAAATTCAAAACAAATTGTAGCCCACCCAAGCCACCACCCCCACCCACTTGCCGCGGGCAACCGCCACAGTCGGAGTGGCGTACGGAAGGCCGAAAATGGCCAGATCGTGCCAGATCTGGCCGTTGACTGCCGGATCTGTCACGTCTAGCCATTTCCTGCCTTTCATGCTCCGTTAGGTTGCCGGCAGCCTACAGTGGTTGCCGGCAGGCGGCAGTGGCTGGGCTGTCGGGGTTCTTTGTTGATTTTTCAAACTTTTATTATGGGGTTGTTTTTGCTAAGTTTTTAAATACAGAGGAGGTTATATAATCCAAATAATAATTAATATTAAAAAGTAATATAATAATAATATTTAATTAGAGGACAATTCAATAATTTAAATAACATACCCACCAATTTATTCCTTCCAAACAAACATATTAATATAACATACCCATCAATTAACCAAACACATTTTCTTAAAGATTCTCAGTAATCTTCAAGGTAATCTAACTTTCCAGTAATCTAACATTCCCAGTAATCTAATATTCTCTGAACCAAAAGCCCCCTTAGAGTTGGTGGAAAGAGCAAAGGAAACAAGGAGAAAGAAAGAAAGGAAGAGAAAATAAGAGAACGGGGAGCCATTAGAGAGAGAGAAAAGAAGAGAAAGTAAAGGAGTAATAAATGAGAGAGAGACAGAGAGAGAGAGAGAGAGAAAAGAAGAGAAAGCAAAAAAAAGTAATAAATTCGAGAGAAAAAAAACAAGAGAAAGCGAGTATTAAATTAGAGAGAGAAGAATTTGCTTGGAATTTTAAAAAAAAAATGCATGTTTTTTTAATGGCTCACTAGTCGGCTCTAACTCGGCTCGTTAAGCTAGTTCGCGAGCCAGGCTCGAAATCCTCTCCTCCCTTCACGAGCCGAGCCAGGAAATCAGAGGCTCGGCTCAGCTCGAACTCGAATTCTCCTCCCCTTTCACGAGCCGACCTCGTTAAACCAAAAAGTTGGCTCGGTTCAGCTCGAAAACAGCCCTCAGGAGGTTGTTAGTCATTTTAAAAACTTGAAAATAAAAAAGTTACAAAACTTGTAATTTGGCCCTGCAAGCGTGATGAGGCTTGTGAGCCTATTGAGCTAAGCTTCGTCTAGATTGAACTCGGCTCGACCCCTTAAACGAGCCACTCGAGCTCAAGCTCGAGCTTGACTCGATTAACTTCGAATCGAGTTCAAGCTTTTCACGAGCGGAGCTCGAGTAGCTTGCAAACTGCTCGACTTGCTTCTCATTCCTAGTCGAATCATTCGATCATCCAAAAGTAGTTATAATTACCTATTTCACATAGTATTTAAGGCTCCGTTTGTTTTGTTATTCCTATCTATATTCTCAATCATATTCCCAAAATACTTGTTTGTTTTATTATTTGAGAAATACTATTATATTTTTTAATTATTTTTAAACCCCTTAAGTTTATTAATTTAATTAAACACCCCCTAGAAAAAAAAAGTTTAAAAATTAACAAAAACACCCCCACTCACCCATAGTTGTTAGATTCCGACAACCACCGTCGGTGGTTGCCAGAATCTGTCACAATGGCGTAGAAACGACCGGAAATGGCCGATAATTCATCGATCTGGCCGTTAACAACGGCCAAAGAAATGATCGTCGTTGACGGTCAACGACAGCCATATCTTTGGCCGTCGCTGACGGCCAAATCTGGCATTTTCTGACCGTCGAAGGCCAGATCTGGCCTTTTCCGGCCAGATCAGTGGTGAATCTGGCTGTAAAAGGCCATATCGACGCATGACCGGCCAAATCCGACCAGTCTGCGTCGTAACGCCATTTTTCGGCCAGATTCCGACGGTGGTGGTCAGAATCTAGCATTGTGGGTGGGTGGGGGTGTTTTTATCATTTTACAAAATTTTTATATATTGGGATCTTTTGTTAAATTAGCAAACCTAAGGGGTTTTTTGTGAATTTTTAAATTTTACCTCGTAATACTCACCCTATTCAACTACCCAATATTATTCCCAAAATCCTATCCAAAATACCAAAACAAACGGACCCTAAGGTATTATCTAACCCGTTTGAGTAAAAACCCACGGACATCTAGGCTCCGTTTGGTTCACTTTTTTACACTTTTTAGAAAAGTTTTGTGAAAAAAGTTAAAAAAAGTTGAATTGGGCGGGTATTACAATGTAGGATTTGGAAATTAATAAAAATACCCCATATATTTATTTATTTGCTAAACACCCCTATAATAAAACATTAAAAGTTAACAAAAACACCCCCAACCCACCCAAAAAATATGATAGCCGGCCACCACCGCCAGAGGGTGGCTAGAGTGGCCGTATCGGCGCATGACCGGCTGGATCTTGTCAGTCGTGCTCCGATATGGCCTTTTCTGGCCATATCCATCGTGGATCTGGACGGAAAAGGCTAGATCGGCGCACTACTGGCCAGATTCAGCCGGTAGTGCGCCATTTTACCAGATTCTGGCCATTTTCCAGCAGTGGTGATCAGAATCTGGTAAATGTGGATTGTTGGGGTGTTTTTGTAATTTCTAAAAAAAATATTTAGAGGTATTTAATTAAATTAACAAATTTAAGGGATTTAAAAAAAGTTGAATAATACTGTGAGTTTTAACAATTTTACTGTTTAATTTTATTGGAAATACTAATACTAGTATTCCCAAAAGGGAACCAAATGGAGCCCTAGCTTCTTGGGTTTTTCTTGTCATGTCTAATTCAATTTTTTATTGGCTCTCTCTTTGATTTCTATTTAAAAAATTTTAATTGTACAACTGATTTCCATGGAATGACAGCTGTTTTGAGTTAGTTTAGGATGTTTCTGTTATTAATACACTCAGTCAAACATAAATGATGGATGATTTTGTCATTTCGTATTATTGACTCACCATTAGCAGAACTTAGATGCTTTTGTGCCTCTTTTTACAACATAACCACGTATCTTCCTAAAAGAATTGTTAAAACGATCCCACTTTCTTCTATAATCCATATACATTAACCCATATAAAGTCATTCCGTGTGACAAACCAATTCAATTCTTTACAATTGAATCTCTTATTCCGTGTGACGGTGATAGAATGTCATTCCGTGAAGCCAAGCCGCCACGGCCTAGAAGACTAGCAGGGGCGGCCGTATTTTGTACAGCCTGTCCTTGCCTTGGGCTGTTTGTAGCCTTCAAACAACCAACAATCCTGTTGGTTTAATTCTGTTCCGAAAATGACATCTGTACTTTAATCACAGCAGGTGAAAAGGGTGTATAATCATGCATTTAATTGCTAAAATATTGGGTTATTGGCTTATTGTTTGAACTTGGGTGTAGAGCTATAGCTCATCCATTACCCCAGCAATTGACCTTGAGTATTGTGTTTGGTGGCTTTAATACATGATTGTAAACGTTTATATTATAAATTTTATGTTTTTGGTTTACAAGTTTCACGTTGATGTATTGTTACAGACATATACATTATAGCAAAACCTGTGTTTGGTCTCTTTAGAGTTTGTTTGATTGGCTTCTTTACTGGACAAAATAGCTTTTATAATCCTATAAGCAGTTCTGAGTTTTTTTTAGGTTATTTGATTGTATTTCAAAAGTTATAAAACAACTATTTTAGGGTTTATAGGAGAAGCTTAAAATTTGAGCTTTTTCCACAAGCTCTTTTTTACTTTATTAAAAATATTGAAATTTTAAAAATTTCTCTATTCAATCTTTTAAATTTCTCTTGATCTATTCTTATATATTAAAACCCTTTTGATAAATTAATACTAGAAAACTCTTTTACTTTTTCCTAATAAATTCTTCTCCCTTAAGCTCTACTCGTAGAAGCAGTGCCAAACGGACTCTTAGGTCCCTTTTAGATCCACTTTGATGATTTTTCTTTTTTTTTTAAATGTCCCTCAACAAATATTTTATCTCTGTATCCCTTCAACAAAGATTTTATCCCCAACAATATTAATTAATAGTTATGAATATATTGATTCTATTGTAATCTAATAGTTAATATACTGATGTGGTACAAAATAACTATCTTCAACATTTTCTTAACTCTATTCACCTATTTTAAATTTGGGACAGGATCTTTTAATTTAAATTTATGACTTAAATTGTTGACACAAATTTTCAACCATAAATTCATGATAATCTAACGGTTTAAAAGTTGATGAGATGACAATGAAAATAACAACCTCCAACTTCCATCTAACACCTGTTGGATTGCAATAAATGGATGATGGTCATAAATTTGTGTTTCAAATTAAGTCATAAATTTAAATTAAAAAATCTCATCCCTTTAGATTTATGGTCAATAATTCAAAAGTCAAATAATATTAAGTTATTACAATTTTATACTATTATGATTTTTTGATAAGTTAATGTATTTATTTTGAGCTTAAGTTCAAGTTATTAATTGATTGGCATGTGTGGTTGAAGTTGGCATCTTTCTAATAATCATGAATTTGCAAATATATTAATTACATTATTGAACAACAGTAACTTTCTCCATACATTGGATTATTGAATGTGTGACTTACTAAAGGAAAGAATAAGTAGAAAAAGATAATAAATATACAAAACTCATCTTTATTTGTCTTCGTTTCATTAATGGGATTACATTAGAAAAATGGTAAAAAAAAAATGTTTTTTATACAAGGAAAGTGAATCCATTATATTTTAGTTTGAAAGGGTTGTACTTGCATAAGAACATATATATGTGGAAATTGTATTTATTTATTCAAATCAATATTTAATTTTGAAGAAAAGATATGAAAAAATAAAATAAAGTACCTTTTTTCTAAAATCTTCTTTGAATAAGTCTTCAGTGTTTCAATTCATCTTTTGACCACCTACATCTTCATGGTTTTTAAAAGGAGTATTTAATTTCTTTCTAGAAAGCAGAAAAATAGTTCAAGCTTACTCTTCTTCTTTCCTGCTTCCTTTCCTTCTAGATCTCTCTTGTTAAAAGTGATTGTTTGTGGTTAAAAAACACTTACGTGACAAGTCAAAGTATTATATTTATAAGTAATATTATTTTTCATACAATATTACGTGGTAAATTTATAAGTAATACTATTTTTCATACAATGTTACGTGATAAAATATGATTAACAGATTTTAAATTAAAATTAAACTTTCACCTAATCATCTTTTATCAATGTTATATAAGAAATATTGTATGTTTAGTATTATTCTATATTTATACGTACCTACTTCCAAGGCACATAACCACATACACAATTGTGGATTCAATTGAACCACTCAACTTTTGAAAATAAATTAAAATAGTCCTTATATATTATGAAATTTAAATTTTGACCCCACAAAATTTTGAATTAATTAACACTTTTTTTTTTTTTTCCTCTTTTTCATTTCCTCTCATTCTCTCTCATATTTTCTTCTTCTTTAATTAGATTCTTAAGAAAGACTATTCTTTTGGAGGTTACAAGAGAAGATGATGCAAATTTATTTATTTTTGCTTAAAAATCTTTTCCGTTTAACTTTCTTGATTGATGAAAAATCGTTAATTATGAGCTTTTGTTGAGTTTAATAAATGGGTTTGAAATTGGAAGATTAAATTTCTAAATTTTGGTGTGAGTTTTGATTTAATTTTATTTATGTTGAGATATGGGTTAATTAATTATTGTTTTAAATTGGGTTTGACAAATTTTGGTTAATTATTAAGTTAATTTTTGAATTGGTTTAAAGAATTGATGAAACCTTAAGTCATAAAGATTTGAGGATTTGGTTTAATTTTGATAATTGGTTAATTGCTTGATATTTAGAGTTGGATTTGATAAGTTTTCATTGGTTTATGAGTTGAATTTTATTGGATTAGTGTATTTTTTTTTTTTTTAAATCTAAGTTATAAGATTTGGGGCTCTTTTTTTTTTTCGGCTCTCTTAATTGATAAAAGATCATGAATATGTTTTTGTTGAGTTTAATAAATTGGGTTTAAAATTGGAAAATTAAATTCCTATATTTTAAAAAGCCTAAGTTATAAGATTTGACATTTGAGACTTTAATATATATTTTATTGTAAATTTATAACTTAAATATTTTAAACCCACTCACTACAAATCTTGGATACGTCTACTCCCTAAATCTCCATTTTGACTGCTCAGGGTTTGACTTTTTTAATTAAGTTATTCATGCAATATATTATTTCTATGTTGAAAAAGGCTACATTTCATTTAATCACTCAATTGACACTTTTTATTAATTAAAGGACACTTTAAAAAAAAAATGTGTTCATTTATTGTTAATAAATGTCATAAAGTATTTGTTCATTAATAAAAAGAGTTAATAACATTAATCTCATGACATTTCAGAAATAACAAAAATTCGATAATAAACGATAAGAGGACAATTTGATAATATTTATTAACTTATAAGTGATAACGTTATAAATTTTAATGACTCACTAACAATTAATTAATAAAAGGAGATTTTTTTTTTATTATTATTATTTTGGAAACTTCAAGGGAATTTTTGTTACTATGTAACATTTGAAGAGGATTAATGTTATTAACTCAAATAAAAAAGTGTTCTTATAAAAAAAAAAATGTTGGCTTGTTGATGCAAATGACACTTATGTCTTTTTTCTTTTAGTTTAAAATAAAAGTTTCCTCTAATGATAATAAACCTATTTTTGTTAATCAAGTCATCTATGTGAAAATTCCTCCATTTTGGGTTTTAATTATGTTATTCATGTAGTATGCTATTTCTGTGAAAATTCCTCCATTTTGGGATGGAAATATTCTCCAACATTCAATCACCGTCCAATAGTGACATTTTATATAAAATCTTATTACAATTTCACAAGGTAAAACATTTTTAAGGGTCATTTCATGGTAACAAGAATATGATTAGACTTTCCACAATCTTTTAATTTCTCTTTTCAACCGTATAAATTACACATTATTTTACTTACATAAGAAATAGAGATAAAAATCAATGTTTATTTGAATATATCACAACACCCTAAACCACAATTTAGAGAAATCAGGGGAATAACAAAAAAAAATCCTAAACCCACTGAGTCCACTGTTTAAAAATTGAGCACAAGAATAAAAAGAATATGTGCCTCAATATGAGCAAAAATTAATGAAGCTAAAAAAAGTCAACTCTGCATTGCTCTCCTCCACCATTGAGCTTCCCTGTTCCAGGGACTGATTCTTTTGCAGCTTCGAATTCGACATTTAAGTTGTTGCATGAAACCTTCATGCGAGTTTCCTTTGTTGGCCAAATCTTAGATATGAATCTTGTTCTAATCTTAACTTCTACTGTCAAATTCAACAATCTTTTGCTCAAATCTGTGCCCAAAAAATTGAACAACTCTTTGTCCACCAAGTAACCCAAAGAATCTCTGGGACGTAACTGTGTACTTAAATTACGTTGACTAGTTTTGTCTAACTCCACGAGCGCAATCATTGGTTTTGAGAGAGAGAGAATTTGTTTACCTTGATATGACACGGAAACATGGAAATGATCGATGCTCAAGGCCACCTTCTTGTTGGGGTTCTTTAAAGAGATTTCTAAATCATAATCTGCGTTTACTCGAGAGTTTAAGAGAGTGAAGTTTGATATGGTGAGTGAATTGAGAGTGAAAACTGGACGAATGGGATGCAAAATCAACCATGCAATGGAGATAACAACGATAATCAATACAAAGAACAAAACCAGTAGAATCATCAATCGCTGAACGCAGAGAGAACTCCGGTTGTGATTAGGATTCGACATAAGAGACTGCTTCTGTTAGTTATTTTCTTGGATGTCAGAGAGACAACAGATTGCCTGTTATGGGGTATGGGAAAAGAAGGTAGAAAAAGAGGGGGAGAGAGAGGAATTTAAATGGAGATTGGAAACCGCGTAGAAGATTCTGTTTGGATGTTAATGGAATTGTCTCATATACTTTATATATAGAATCAAGGAAATACATTGACTAAAAGCAATTTCTTAGAAGCCAGGAAGAAGATGTATTGATAGCTACTGGAAAGGAAAAATAAACGCATAACATGTACAGATCATACTCCCTTCAGCCTCCCTTTAGGCTTTGTTGTAACTGCAAAGTGCCGCGTTTCATTGGTATTGTGGCTTTTAAATCGTGCATGCTCAAAAAAGGCAAAAGAATCTTTGGTTAACAAACTTTTCAATATGCCAAATAACACTATTCGTGACTACCCAATTTCAATGATAATTAATATTCTGTTTCACGTCAAAACCGTTCAGTGACGGGCGCTTCCTATCTTTTGAACTTTCGCCCACTGTAGTTATCAAAAACTATACCAACATTCAGCAATTCAGAGAATACTACAACTAATTAATGGTTATAACCCTGGGAACAATACTAATATATGCATCAACGCAATAATAATTTAAAGTGATAAGATGATTGTTTTCGAATCTGCTACTGAGTCCAGGAAGCAATATTTTCACATACAAAATATTTATTCAGATTCAAAGATAGAAATTGACACCTTGAGGATGTAAAAATACGCATGCAATTAGCTATTATACCTTTTAATAAAATGAGTATCTGCAGACCACGTTCATGTCTAAGAACAACTGATGGTACACAAGCGACCTAAAACTTTAAGTTGAACTTATTTATCTCATAAAACATCTCAAAAGACTTGTCATTTGTCGATTTCATGAAGTACATACTTTAGACTATTTTTTTTTTCTTCGAAGGAAATTGTACTTGACTATCCCCATGTTTACCCAAACAAAAAGTTAATAAAAAAGAAAACAATAGTAGTTAGAGCAATCCATATACACAGAGAAGCAAAAGCATAGACATTTCTAGTTTCAGATAACTTAATTTCAATTTTTGATCAAGTAACATTGTTCATAATTAAGATAAGCAATACCATGTTATCTACTCTCCCAACTTTTAGATGCAAAGATAACTGCTATATTCACTGTCTTCAACTATATCAAAGAAGAACCCCCGGTCCTTTTATATACTTTTTACAAACCTGTTCATATATTCAAAAACTGAGAAAGAGCGCACACACAAAAAATAAAAAAATAAAAAAAAATAAAAAGACCAAAATTCATTATAAAATGATAACTGCTTAAGCTCTTGGATAAAGGGCTAAGAGAATGTATCTGCCTTCAACTCATCCTAAACTGAAGGTAAATTCCCGCTGTAGCCATGCAATCTATCTTTATTTCTCCAGAGATTATCTAATTTAAATCAGCCAAGAACAACCGTAGAGACACCTTATTAACAATTTCACTGAAACTTACATACACCACATACTACTTCATATCAATACATTTGGCTCAAAGACAAGATCATGTAATCTGTATTGCCACTATGTACAACAAAATGCACTAAAAGAACTACAAAATGAGAAGACGACAAAGAACAGATGCGATTGTTCCGTTTAACAATTCAAATGGAACTTGAATATGCAAAAGCATGACAAAAAACTAAGAATTACTATTACAATATCAATTAACTAAAAATAAAAACAAGCTTACTGCCAGACATGATGTTTCATGAACTCCGTCCACATTCCTCAATCATCATTCCTTTAAGACTCTTTGCTAACCAGATAGCTGTCTCCCTTGGGGAGACCTTGTCTTTACCAAAAGGCTTCAGAACAACTGCAAGCTCTTCCAATCTATTTTGCTGCAGCAGCTCCGCTGATAGTTCTAAAAGCCCTTCAAGTGCCTCTGCCCTCTGCCTGAAAGACTTAACATCTAAGATTTCCTTTGCTGGTGTTTCCTCTTGCATTGTGGGGGAATTTGGTTTTGTTTGCTCAGAAGAATTATATATTGGAACTAAAGTGGGATTTCTTACATCCATTTCCTTGTTACTTAAATGATCCGAAAAACTTGATTTCAAACTAACAGCGTCAGAGCTACTAGATGATTTCAGGGCCACTGGGGAGGTCATGTTCCTCATTTCCAATTCATCCCTCACCACATTTATGAGCTTCCCAACATCTACATTTTGAACTCCCATCTCTACAGTTTCCAGTACCGGCTGCTCACTCCCGACCCGGAAACTGCTGTGCCTTATAACATGTATGACATCATCAAAAGCAGGAGAACGTTGCGCAGCAGCTGGCTTTTCAATAGCTGGACTTTGCAAAATAGTTCCTTTATCTAGCTGCAAACTGTTTTGACTAGGAGAAATAGGTGGGGGAACAGAAGCAGTAGTTTCTGCTACTGAAGATAGAAGTTCCCTTAGACTAAATTTTTCATCACTATTATTAGATGCAGACGACGTATTTGATTGGAGCAGTATATCAGGCCTACTACTGGGCTTGCTTGCAGGAGTATCATCAATAATACTAGGCCTGCTTACAGGGGTATTGTCGACAGTATTAGGCCTTATTATAGTGGTAATATCGATAGGCCTGCTTATAGTGCTATTATCAATAGAACTAGGCCTGACAATAGGGGTAATATCAATAGTAGTAGGCCTGCTTAGAGGTGTATCATCCATACTACAAGGCCTGTTTAAAGGGATTTCCTCTTTACAATCAAATATTTCTTCAGAACTCTGAATGGCTGCATTTGAGCTCACTTGCCCATCAGTAACTATATTCTGAAGATCTGAGACAGCCCCCGAGATTTCATCCGAGCATGTAACAGTTTTATGATCATATTCATGGTTTTGCCCAGACATATTTCCAGGCATCTCAGATAGCAAAGAAGTAGGTGAGCAGCTGCGTGGATGTGATTCTAAGGCATCTGAGTGGGTTACTGTAACATGATCAGCGTCTATCTGTTCTGCCATGTCAATAAAAGGAGTTGTGGCATCATCACAAAGCTCAAATGCATGAATTGACACTGATGACGATACAGAATTGATGCTATCAGTTTGCATTGCTTTGGAAGGTCCAACAACAGCCTTCTTGGACTCATGTGAGCTCTCCCTATAAACATGAGTTAAGCGACCATTGGGCACTTGATGAGGAATACTCTCAGGCTCCTGATTTATCACATTTGGAGCCAGTTTCACGGTGTTGTTCACTGTGTTTGGAGAGTCAATTCCAACTTGCCTCATCCTTCCAAGAAATGAAGTTCGTCTCACAGTATTGGAAGGAGGAGTCCTTTGCCTCGGCTTAGCAGGGAGTCCATCTTCAACATGTTTCACTGGAACAGGAGGAGGAACCCCTTCATGTCTAGGTTTTGTCTTGGGAGAGGAGTCAATAACAGGTAACTGTAGAGATGAATCATTGTTTTCGCGGGGGGTGGGGGGTGTGGGGGTGGGTTGGCGCGACTAAATCAGTAAACATGTCAAAATAATATTGAAATAGGATAGGAAACACAAACTAATGATATACCTGATGTTTTAAGGGATTTGATCCTGGCATCCGTTTCGCAGAATCAACTACTAATTTTGCTTGTGCAACCACTGGTGTATCTGCATTAGACTTCAAACCAGGAGCAACAGCACTGGGTTTCAGGACTTTGGGTGAAGCTTCTGTGTTACTTCTTTGGGTTGGCACACCTACAGCCTTTATGCGATTGCCTCTCATTGGGGAACCATTTTCTCTAGCTTTGCCTTCTTTCAAAGCCATCATTATACTTCTAATGGTTTTTGGCTGCTTAGATTCGACATTGGATCCCTGTTCACCAAGAGAGGGTTTCATCACCCTTCTTTCGTCCATCTTGACAATGCAAACATCAGAGCCATGTTCTTCTTCGCTTGGTGGAGGCTGCTCAGAGTCATCATCGTCATCAATGGAAATTAAATCTGTGTCAGTGGCTTTACTTTCACTGTTGGACACAATTGTTGCGGTGTTTCTATCACTTGAAAGAAGACTGTCTTTATCACTACTTGAACTATTACTGTTCTGGCTTTCAGCCATATTCTTCCTAGATTCACGAGCAGTTGTAATAGGCTTCTCTGAGGAGGACGTTGCTGGAGGACTAAAAGATGGACGGTATTGATCAACATAATGCTGCAGGTATGGGTGCTTTAAAATTTCTGATGCCTGACCAAAGTTTAAATTTAAACTATTAAGATGAAATCCAGCTTATCTTAAAGTTGACACAGCGTGTCGGAGAATGCTTACACTTGGCCGATGCTCGGGGTTCTTTCTCAACATACCTTTGATAAGAGTTTTCCTGTTTATGTAAAATCAATCAATTAACATATTTATCATGCTGTTAAGTATTGATTATCAACACCTGGTGATGAGGCAAGTACATGAAAAAGAATGAGTCTTGCTTCCAAATTAACAATAACCCCTCCCCTCTCCTAGCCCAGTGAAAAATAAAATCAACACCCAGACACAAGCACACATGCTGCATGACCCCACAGTCTACCATCACCACCTAGTCTCATAAAATCAAATGCCCAGCAACCACCAAGTTAGAGCATTTACTATAATAATAAAATCCCATGAATATTATAAGTATTATGTATACATGCAAGAATGATACACAGACAGCACATGAAAACTTACAGTGATGGCGAATAGCATGAAGGTAAAGGGCCAATTGAGGAACGGTTTATCTTGCTTATCAACCCTGCCATATCCTGAACAGAGAAGTAGAATGAAAATCAGGTTAATT
>NW_022196200.1:0-147970 GCF_008641045.1 Pistacia vera
TGAGGTAAAAGGAAGTGAGTTGAGGGTTGTTGTAGCTTTCTCCCGTAATCACTTATCTCCTAAACAATCACTCAAAATGTGTTTGGTAAATTTTGAAAACTAATTTTAAACAATCACTCAAAATGTGTTTGGTAAATATAGTTACTTCAAAATTTAATTATGACAAAAACTACAACAATTCCAAACTAAGCCTAAAACAATTGTGGTTAGGAAGACTAGCCTCAACTTGATTAAACGCATGTTGAAGGAAAAAAAGAAAGCAATTAAAGATTCATGATATGTACAAATTACGGGTATTGGGAAACTCAAAACTTAGAAGTTAAGGGTATTAGGTTTTGAAAAATGGTGAATTTGAACTATTATTGAGTGATCAGATAATAAAAGAGCAAAATGAGATTTCATGAACTCTTGAGTTTGAGTTTTTCTAGGCACTAATAATGGTGATCACTGGATTGCTTACTTGATCAGCACTTCTAAGACTTCAAAAAATTAATTAAAGTATGCATAAGCTGATCTAGATACTCCCAATAATTAAAAGAAAAAAAAAAAGAAAAAGGTAAATTTGTAGCATTAAATCAGTAACTCATAGGATGGTACACTTAAGATGTTTTAGGTTTTAAAATTCACATTGTAACGAGTATGTTATTTAATGTTATAAGGTCTAATCTTTTAAAAATAATATTGTTATATTGGAAAAATAAAAAATGTCTCTAATACTGTAGTAAGATAATATGTTCATTTATTTTAACTACACTTTTCAATTTAATCATTGATCAGGAGAAAGGTCCTCGTATTGGACGGCTGAAATCTTGCAATAAAATCGAGTCTAGAAATAACTGTAGCAATGAACGGGTTACTCATTCATGTACAAAATCACTCGCTGCGAACTGCGGTGGCGAAAACATTGATGGAAGTTTGGGTTTGATTTTAGCTTCTCCTATCTGGTGAGTTTCTTTTATTACCAAAACCCATATTCCTAATTCTTTACATTAGCAATGTTTCGTTTCATATACAAAACCCTGATAGTTCAACAGAGAACCATAGACTTCAATATCAATTATTCTAATGTCCGGTATCTTCAGACTCTACAATCTGTAAACTCAATTGCAGCACCCACCGGAGACCGACAGTCTTTAACAGTCTCTTACCTTTCAAACGCATGTGGGTTGTCTTTAGAAAAAGCTATCAAAGCTTCTAAGCTAGTTGACATAAAAAGCACTGAGAAACCAAACTCAGTTCTTCAATTGTTAAGGTCTCATGGATTTGCTACATCGCACATCACTAGTTTAGTTTCTAAGAACCCGTCTATTCTGTTGGCTGACGCAAACAAAAATCTTAAACCTAAGATTGAGTATTTTGAATCGGTGGGAATTAGAGGACCTGACTTACCTAGGATTCTATGTTCAAATAAATCGTTTTTGATGTCTAGCTTAAAGAACCATATAATACCCACCTTTGATTTCCTTAAAGGCTTTGTCAAAACCAATGAGAATCTTATTAGTGTTTTGAAGCGATCCACCCGTGTCATTGGCGCCCATGTTCAGAAGCTAATGGTGTCGAATATGAACACTCTAAGGGCACATGGTGTGCCTGACCCTCATATTTTGAGACTGATTATGAGGCAGCCACAATCGCTTCTTTTGAGTCCTGATATGTTTGAAAAAGTGGTTAATGCCATAAAGGAAATGGGTTTTGAACCAACTAGAAGGTCCTTCATTATGGGTGTTAGGGCAATGTCGACTTGTGGCAAAGCGAAATGGGAAAGTAAAAAGGAGATTCTGATGAGCTATGGTTGGTCTGAAAGTGATTTCCTTTTGGCATTTAAAAGACAAACGATGATAATGGTTTGCTCAGTGATGAAGATTAGGATATTGATGGATTTCTTTGTGGAAAAGATGGGATTGAAGTCATCAGACATTGTTAGATGTCCTAATTTGTTGTTGCTTAGTCTGGAGAGGAGAATCATTCCAAGAGTGTCGGCTCTCAAAGTTGTGATGTCAAAAAACTTGCCAAAGAACGATATAGATGTAGTATGCTATTTAAATATGAGTAAAAAGGTCTTCGAGAAAAAATTTTTGACCTGTTATACGGATCCTGAAGTGATGGAGGCGTATAAGAGTTTGCTGCATTCTCGAGATCCAGTTATTGGGTTGTAGAACTAGACTCGATGAAGCAAGTGATGAATTTTCCAGAATATAAGCAACTGGTATGGGCTAACAATATTAAGGTTAAGCAATTGTTGGATTGGTAGTTGGTGTCTTTGTTATGTATTTTCATTTTAAGGTCCTCTCGTGTTATCTGGCCTTTCTACTGCAACTAACATGACCTCGGCATAGCTTATTGTAGTTTTTGTTTTGTGGGGATGAGTGTAAATTTTTTATTATTATTTACAAAAGCTTGGCTGAGTAATTTTGGATGAGTTGATAGATTGATTACTCAGCTTATGCTTTTCTTTCATTAATGTGTTTTTATATGCATAAACTGTTATTTTGTGATTGAATAATAGATTTATTCATCAATTTATTTGGTCTACAGTATTGATGAATTGCTTTGTATTGCAAAATGTTATTTCACATGGTTGTTTAACTGAACCAATGAAGCGTTTGCAGTCAATTGCTCTACATTTTGGATGAACTTTTCTATTCAAATATAGTTATCCTGTGCTCTTTTTTTTGAAAGAAAATTTGTTGTCTGCTAACCTTAATTCAGGACTACAGTTGGAAGGGACAATCATCTACTTTTTTTTCCTTTGTATTGATTGAATTGTGAGTCTGCTTATTAGTTGGTTGCCAAGGCAATCGATCTGCTTTTCGTATTTGTACCTTGATACATTAGTAGGTTTCAAGTTTCTATTTTGATGCCCATGTGGACAGCTAGTTCACCTATATATACATCTTTTTTATCTCCTTTCTTAATCTAAATTCTTTGTTTTCTGCAAAAAACAACAGAAAATTAGGACTGTGTTCTGTTTATTTCTATCTTACGTGTTTTTTTAAGAATGGCACTGTGATGTTAATCTTCGTTCTGTCTAATACTTCTTACTTCTTAGCCTGTCTATCAAATTCCTTGTCTCTTCCTCATTGCCCCAAACCCATCACATCCCATATCATGATGTTAAATTCTTATCCTCTCAATCTCCAAACAATATCTTCTTTATGGGTTGATAATGATAGGTACGAACTTTTGGCATTAGCTATTTAACAAACAAATCAATCAGCTATCTGCCTTCCAAGTTCTGACTTTATTCTGTTATATTCTTTACTCCAGAATCTTATAAAAGATGCTAATGCTATTATGTTCGTTACATTGGAGAAAAAAGAAAAGCACGGTCAAAAGAGGAAAAGGGCAAAGCAAGTGAATCAGTTCATGTCCCTTGTATCAAATTGATAATATAATGCTGTCATATTCTTAAATCCTAGTCTAAAATGTAAAATTTCAGCTTTATTAAAATCGCATACTCTATCCATTGTACCAATAATTCTGTTATTTTGACTGTTCTTGAGTGGAGGAATTTCTGGACATTTTCACATGAGGTCTCATTATAACTTTGAGAAAACTACAGCAAGTGGACCTAAAACTTTTGCAGGGTGGATAGGAGATGAGAAAACAGAATTTTTAATTGATGGGGAAATTGAATAATAACTTGTATTTTGGCAGCTTCTTTTCTTTGTACTCGCAGAAGATGCCGACGGTCCCATAATCCCTTCAAATCTGTCCTTTTATATCACAATTTGATGCCATTTTAACAGTCATTTCAATGCTACTTTTAATTTTAATTTTTCTGCTTTATCTTTTCTCTAGAAAACTAATTTTGTCTTTGCTTGTATTAGACGCCGAATTTCACCTGAAAATAAGAGCTTCCTTTTATGATTGTGTTTGTCTGGCTTTTGTCCGTGATTAATAAATGATTAGTTATATGATTACACTACTAATCATTTGTTAATTTATGTGATTATGACTTGAAGTCTTCAAAAACCCTTCACTCAGTTTCTTCGAAAACCTCAATCCCAGTGCTCCAACTTTTACCGAAACTAGAAGCAATTAACAATAGAGAAGGGGACGGTCCCACCTAATGATTTAAAAATCAAAAGCTGCTCCATCTTTACATATTAAAATGGTGGGATTGAGCGACCTGACTATGATTCCAAAATCCAAAAATCCAAATACATTAAAGAATCGAAATTGGCCCCCCAGCCAACACGCCCTCTTTGTCTCAGACTTTCAGCTTCACCATTCATTTCCAATCTGTAATGTTTTGAAAAGGCGCGTGATTTCAATAAACCCCACCTCAAAACCTAAACAAATCGCGGATTGATTAATATTTACAGTAATGTAATTCAATAAAAGAGTAAATGGGAAGTAAAGCATGTGAAATTTATGAAAAGAAATTAATATAATGGGTGGGCAGAGTTCACTCAAAGTAGAAGCACGTGACAATGGAGTTTCTCTTGTTTCATGGGATTCCAAAAATAGAGAGGTTTTTCTAACTCTGATAACGTGGCCTTGTATTCAAAGACCAGGCTGTCCCAACGGGTACTGGGTCCGGTCCGCTGATTAGGGTTTTAATTAATTAATTATACTTTTTATTAGTAATTAATCCCGTTTCCAAGGATAATTCATTCACTTCCCATTTTTTTTTCTTCCCAAAAAGCCCCTTATTCAGACTTAACCGTTATTCAATTAATAGATAAAATGACATAAATACCATTGAAATATGGGAATAATCATGTTTGTTGGTTTGGGATTAATAACTCGTTAGACATAATAATAATAATAATAATAATTTTACTTTATTAATGCCTTACAAAAAAAAAAACATTCTTTCTAATATTGTAATAAAAATTGGACCTATTGGGATGGCCACAGGATAACATTCCCCAAATTTATTCTTGTACTTGTTTGTACCATATGGTTTCTCATAAGTGGTTACTCTCGTTAATTCAACCTTTTAATTAATTCATTTAACCCAAAATTAATCAAGGGTAATTTAGTAATCACAAAACCAACAGGACCATGCCTATTTTGGTCACATCAAACCAGTGTTTATCAATCTCTTCAAACATAAACAGGGAAAAAAAACCCATGTGATGGCAATTCTACAATTAACAACAGGATCTGAGGACAAAAAAGTAAGTTCAAACAATTATATACAAAAACATAACAAAGCAATTACACACACAGAGACATCTTCCATTCTTTGACTTGTTCTCTGAATTCTGATTCACAAAATACAACCACCACCTGCTTTGCCTTGTCCTTCTCTCCACCCTCTTATTAATGTCACTCACATTTTAATTATTAGCTGTAAATGTCCTCAACAGTTTCTTTTCTTCATTACATTTACATTCCTCTTTTTAACTTCATAATGTGGGTCGCTCCCTTATTATCACACTCACAATCACATTAATTTCCATAGAATTACACTTAACTACACTTGTACTAGCTTTGTCTCCCATTTTTGCTTCCCGGCTTGTTTTTATTTTTCATTTTTATCGAGTGTGTCTCAGTGACAGTCATTGAATCATGAGCTTTGGTTGCTTGTTCTTCGTGTTATTATCTTACTGCAGGACTTTTTTGAAGCTGGTTAAATAAGGATTTTGTTTTTTTGTTTGTGTGTGCAATTAATAGTTCCATTTTCAGTAGTTTTTATTTGTTTTAGCATCCAAGGCAGGAATTTTGAGTCGTGAGTTCACTTGTTGGGTTTCTTCTTGTTGATAAAAATCTCATTTTTTATTTTCCAGGTAAACTCACTTGTTGAGCTCTCTTTTGCTTATTCTAGATAAATATCTTTGTTGGTTCTGTTTTTGTTTGTTGAGACCTTGTAGGTCCTGCTTTATTTCTAGGGTTGCAGGGCATTCTTGTGAAACTTAGAGTTTATAGCTTCCTGAAGTTTTGCAATGGGATACTTCTACATGTTTCTGCTACTGTTTGTTTCATGGGTTCTCTTCATACCGAGCACCCATCAGTTGCAAACCTCTCAGGCTCAAGTTTTACTTCAGTTAAGAAAGCATTTAGAGTACCCTTCACCACTAGAAATTTGGGAAAATTATAATGGAGACCTTTGTAGTGTGATTTCAACTGCACATATGAGCATTTCTTGTCAAGATAATTCTGTCACTGAGCTTAAAATCATGGGAGATAAGCTAGTAAAGGTTGCTGAGTTTAGAGGATATCCAATCCCCAACCAAACTTTGTCTCTAGGTTTCTCCATTGATTCTTTTATTACCACATTGACAAGGTTAACAAGTCTAAGGGTTCTCACCTTAGTGTCTTTGGGGATTTGGGGACCACTCCCTGATAAGATTCATCGGCTATCTTCACTTGAAGTTTTGGATTTGAGCTCAAATTTTATGTTTGGTTCTATCCCATCTGGGATTTCTAGATTGGTTAAGCTGCAAACTTTGACACTGGATGGGAACTATTTCAATGAAACTGTTCCTGATTGGTGGAATTCCTTATCAAACCTCACTGCTTTGTCCTTGAAGAGTAATCAATTGAAGGGTCAGTTTCCTTCTTCAATTTGTAGAATGACTACTGTGACTGATATTGCCATGTCTCACAATCAGCTTTCCGGTAAATTGCCTGATATGAGTGGCTTAACTAGCCTACATGTACTGGATTTAAGAGAAAATAGGTTGGATTCTAGACTACCTGTAATGCCAAAAGGGTTAGTTACAGCTCTCTTAAGCAAGAACTCATTCTCTGGTGAGATTCCCCAGCAGTTTGGGGAATTGGGCCAGCTTCAACACCTTGATTTATCTTTCAATAATCTGAGTGGAACACCCCCCTCTGCCCTGTTCTCCTTGACAAATCTCAGTTATTTGCATTTAGCATCTAATATGCTGAGTGGATCACTTCCAAATCATCTAAATTGTGGCAGCAAACTTGGTTTTGTTGATATTTCAAATAACAAGTTAGTAGGTGGACTTCCTCCTTGTTTGGACAGTGATTCAGACAAGACGGTTGTTAAATTTGGTGGAAACTGCTTATCAGTTGATGACCAACATCAGCATCAAGAGTCTTATTGTAAAGAAGCCTGTACAAGGAAACAATCCATGGGAAGAGAGATAGGATTCTTGATTGCTATCATTTGTGGAGTAGTACTTACTGTGGTGCTTGCAGTAGTTGGGGCTCTCATTTTCTGTAGAAGATACCGCAAAACAGTGAAATTCGAACAGTATACAAGGCCAAAGGCTGTGCAGGATAATTCACCAGCCGGGGTTTCCTCTGAGGTCCTTGCAAACGCCAGTAAGTTGTACATTGGTCTAATTATTTCGCTATTGTAGTTTTCAATCGACAATATTTTAAATATTTCTCAAAGCCAGTTTTCATATTTGAAAGGCTACTGATAGACTATGTCATGAGCTTGTAAATGATGGATTGTAGATCTTATGAAACCTTTAAGTGCTTATCTTTTGCTTTCTACTCTGTTTAGGGTTAATTTCTCAAGTGAAGCTTGGGACTCAAGGTTCCCCTGTATATAGATCATTTTCCTTGGAAGAGTTAAAGGAAGCCACAAGTAACTTCCATTCATCATCATTTTTGGGTGAAGGCTCTAGAGGAAAGGTACTTAAAAGAACTAAACTAAATTCCTTTTCCCTTTTGTAAAGAACTTATGTGGTTATACTTTTGTCAAATTTTTTTATTGTCAGATACCTCTTAAATTTTTTACTTCTTCTGATTTTCAGCTTTATAAAGGAAGATTGGAGAATGGAACCTATGTTGCCATTCGGTCTCTGGCTTTTTTGAAGAAATATTCAATTCAAAACCTTAAAATTAGGCTGGATTTTCTTTCAAAGCTTCACCATCCACATTTAGTAGGCCTGTTGGGTTACTGCATTGAGGGTGGTGGACAAGATAATTCCAATGCCAGCAAAGTTTTTCTTGTTTATGAATATGTACCTTATGGGAACTATCGTACCCATCTATCAGGTTAGTCAAAGGTTAGGATGAATATACAATTATATTTATACATATTTTTTTTTCTGATAGAAAAGAAAAAAATCTTTCTAAACAATTCACTCAACAATAATTTGGATAGTTTATGCCTCGTGTTTTTGGATGTCTCAGACAGTCATATTTTCTACATTATTTCTAAAATTTACATGTGTAAAGACCATAGAGAGGATTGCAACCACTGGGAACTAGAAATATAATGCTTAATTTAGCTGAATTAAGCAAGTAGCTCTTTGAACAGAGATCTGTCTGTCTCCAAGTTTTTGATACCATAGGATGCCCTTGTATCTCCAAAGAGAGAAGAAAGAAAAAGAGTAGCAAATGCTCATAATCATGTTCATGGGTCAGATGGTTTGACCTCACTTGCTAGTTTAGATTTTAACCTGTAGTTAGGGACTTATAAAGGCCAGCTTAAGTAAGACACATGGAAGGATATTTGCATAGTTATAATTAGTGTGTGACCTTTAATTCTGAAATTTTCCGTTTACTGTCATCCCTATGTGTCAAAGGCTCTAATATGGAAAAAATTATGCAGAAAATTGTCCAGAAAAGGTTCTTAATTGGTCGGATAGATTGTCAGTTCTGATTGGTGTTGCCAAGGCTGTGCATTTTCTACATACTGGTGTTATTCCTGGTTCTTTTAACAATCAATTAAGAACAAATAATATATTGCTTGATGAGCATCGGATAGCCAAGCTGAGTGACTATGGGATGACTATCATCATGGAAGAAAATGAAAGACTTGAGGTATATTTCCTGGCTATATATATGAACTTTTTGACCTGGCTATGATATCTTCGTTTTTAGTTGTTGCTGACACACGTTTCTGTCTTTGTTCTGTAGGCAAAGGGTGATGGCTCAAAATCATGGTACATATTCTTATTTATTCAACATTTCATGTTAGAAAGGTTCTTGCAAATAGGCAGTTTAGTTACCAAATTTTCAAAAATAATTAGGAAGCTTGCTTGTGAAGATTGTGGAGTCAATTTAATAGATTATGCAAGATAATAGGTTGAAACTATGATGCATGACAACAAAATTGGGTTGCTTCTTTGGGCAGCATATTTGATGAATATGGCATCCATAATGGCCTCCTCTTCTAAAATTAAGCATGTCGAGTAATATGTTAAATTTGGGTTAAACAAGCGAAACATTGCTGCATAAACATGTAATTTTCAAATTCTCTATGGCTACTAGATCCCAGCAACATTTATCCAGATATTGCTTAACTGTATTAAATCCTTTATTGCAGCCAAACGACCAAAGTAAAGGATGATGTTTACAACTTTGGATTTATATTGCTTGAATCACTTGTTGGCCCTATTGTAAGTGGAAAAGGAGAAGCATTTCTGCTGAAGGAAATGGTATGCTAAAAGCCTTTGTATAGACGAAATGTCATACCATGGGACATTAGTATCACATTATTCAATGGATTGCTTTGTTCTTTCTTATCCTCTATAGCTCTAAATCTATGCTTTATTCATCGTATGGTTATTCTTCAGTGTATACCTGCCTCCACCACCCCAAGTAAAGGAAATTGCCCTTTAATGTAACCTGATGAATTTAGTATCTTGCTTATATCATATATAAAGTATCATTATATCATTTATATATGTAACAAGAGATAACATGTTTACAAGATTTTTTCTCAATGTACAGGCATCCTTTGGCAGCCAGGATGGTCGAAAACGAATAGTGGATCCAGCTGTGTTAACCACATGCTCCCAAGAGTCATTATCTATTGTGGTATCAATCACAAACAAATGCATATCCCCTGAACCATCAGACCGTCCTTCTTTTGAAGATGTCCTTTGGAACTTACAATATGCAGCTCAAGTCCAGGCATCAGCTGATACCGAACAGAAATCAGATTCTACATCATAGTCTTGATAAGACTCCTAACAATTTTAGGCCTGTATTTTGTTTGCTTCTCCCCATCTTATGTACAGTTTGTAAATGTCAGCTTTGATTGTTTGACATTTTATACGCCTAAATATTTTTTCAGATAGATTTTGTATTGATGCTTCATCCTTTTCAAACAGCAACTGCAGTAGCCGCCACGAGGCATCCGAAAATGACAGGAGATCCTCAAATTTGCATAATTCAATATCAAGAAATACAAAATACATACAAGTAACCCTTCTAGTGAATATATAACATAATTAAGAATCTTTATGACGAAGAAAGGCATTGTTGTCAAGTTGATGAATCCACCAGAACAGAGGATATTACACTTTGAAGTCAAGCTGCCTGAACTAAGTTTCTTGTTCTGGTGTGTTGGTTATGAGAAAAAAAAATTGTTCACTCACCTGCTGCTCAGAATGATCAAGTAGCCTGCTATATTCTGAAACTTGAAACTTGGAAAGTAAGGCAAGGGAGTGGAGCTGTCAACTCCTACCTGAAAAATACATTAAAAAAACTACCAAATAACTGGAAATAAATCTTCAAAGATTATGTATATGTAGGACTTGCTGTCATCCCAGATCACCCCATACTTTTTATGAACCGATTAGACGGCTCACATGGGTTAGCTTTGATCATCATGACAAGGACGTTTTAACTCTTATCAACCAATTCTTTTGCTTTGAGATTAAGCACATTTTTCTTGTAATTAATGCATAATAATCAACTGTAAAACGTGATTACGATGGCTGATCTACCTGGGCGATTTTATATTAATGGATAACCATCTATCTGATTTACATTCGCTTAAAAGTAACACAGCAAGAAAAATTATTATTTTGGTGGGCCATTTGAGACCAATATACGGCCCATGAAAATTAAAGCCCAGGAGAGATATTCTCTTCTGATGGTAGTGTGACCTCCACTATCGGGAGCTTTGTACTTCGTATTGTATTTTTAACTGTGCATACTGAATAACAATAAGGTGTCGGCGCTCTCGACAACCACGTCAGAAAAAGACGCGCCAACCACACAAGCCACGCGCATTTAATGGATATTTAACTCACCAATCTTACAACTACAATCTTATATGTTAAATGTCTAATTATTCGGCACTTTTTAAAAATATATATCCCAAAACATGATAAATTCCATCAAGACAATATTTATGAACTGATATTATAGAAAAATCGAAATTCTGAATAAATAAATAACAAACACAGTAGGCAAAATGGAATAATTTTTCGATCGATGGGCTGGACCGACTGACCGTCTTCTGCTGTCTCAACCTTATTGGCCAGCGTACGACACACTCTTAACTAGCGCGTAGTTTATTGCAGATTTGGCAAAGCATCATTGTCAGAATACTCTACAAAAAAGCAAACGACGATGAAGAAAAACTCCAAAACGGCCCGTTTAATTAATTAGAATTTAGAAGTCCTCTGTTGATGTCAGCCGTAGCTTTTTTTGCAAGAAAATATTATACGAATTTTTTTTATATTTGATGAGACATTCTGGGTTCTGGTGTTTACTCAGTCACAGTCTCACTCTCTCGACCTCAAACAAAACTCAGATATTTCAACCCAAAACACCTTCCTTCTCTTACAATTTTCAGCTATAATTTGACAGGTTCATGCATTCTTTAACATTTCATCTATTCTTTCTTTTGTCGAAATGAAGAAATTCACGAGTTATTATTATTTTTTTGGTAGTTAAGTTTGTTAATTTTAATGCGCATTGTAATGAATCTGTTGTGTATTTTGCTATTTTAAGCTCGAAGAATGGACGGTTTTGATTACATCATGTTTACTATGTGTGGATCTGATGTGAATAATAAAGAAGAAGCAAATATTCTGGTAACGCTGAGGTAAAATGAGAAGTCGTTCCATTTTGCTCTTCTGAGGTTTACAAGGAATTAAAATACGCTTTAAATATTTATCATTGCTGATATTTTGTTTGATATCTTGTGCACTTTGAACTTTGCATTAACTGAGCTTAAAGTTACTTAATTTCTTTATATTTCTCAAGTTTTAGCTCTTTTGTTAACTTTTCTTTATTTCTTGGTAAGTTTATGCTTTACACTTATTAATCATGTGAGCGTTTGTTGCCTTTTCTTCTTTTAAGCGTGGCTTAGTTTGGATCATTTAATAACTGCAATGTTACCTTAATCTGTTTGTGGCAAACAAAGTTTGAGTTTACGTATTCTTCAAATCTTAAATTCTGCTGTTAAGTTGTTCTGCTGAATTTACATGGTTCTGCCTTTTTTGTTGTTGTTGTTGTTGTTGTTGTTGTTGGGGATATAGGAATTTAAGAGAGCTTGTGAAAGGACATTGAGACGGGGTTCACACTCTGTGGAATAGCTGTGTGTTCATGCAACAATGGTTCTTGGTCTAAGTGCAAAGAACAGGAAAGATGCCGTGGTTCATGTTGATTATTTAATCCATATTCAGGAGATTAAGCCATGGCCACCATCACAATCGCTAAGATCACTTCGGTCTGTCATGATTCAGTGGGAAAATGGTGATCGAAATTCTGGGTCTACTAAAACGGTTGTACCTTCACTGGGATCTGTTGTTGGAGAGGGGAGAATTGAATTCAATGAGTCTTTTAGGCTACCTGTGACACTGTTGAGGGAAATGAATGTCAAAAACAAGGATGCTGCTACGTTCCAGAAGAATTGTTTAGAGTTAAACTTGTATGAGCCTCGAAGGGAAAAAACTCAGTTGTTGGCGACTGCTATCGTAGATTTGTCAGATTATGGCATTCTTAAAGAGACATTAAGTGTGAATGTCCCAATGAACAGTAAGAGGAACTATAAAAACACAGCTCAACCAATTTTGTTTATTAAAATCCAGAGAGTTGATAAAGCTGTTGGTCGCACAGGCTCCTCCTTGAGGGATGGCTTGTCAAAAGAGGCTTCATTGGATAAGAATGATGGTGAATCTGTTTCACAATTGATGAATGATGAGTATGCTGAGGAATCTGAGGTTGCTTCTTTCACTGATGATGATGTTTCGTCGCACTCATCTTCTGCTGTTGAGTCAAATAGTGGTTTACCTCCTCAAAATGAAAAGGTCCTCATTGCTTGCTTTTGATTATCATCTTTAATAGAAATTATTCATTTTTTTTCTGTTTTAACTGGACTAATTTGGCCAGCATGAACTTTTTGTATTGCCATTAAATTGTCATATTTTTCTCCTGTCAGTTGGAGAAAATACGTTTGCTCTATCTTGATAACCAATGTCAAAAACTAATTGAACAATTATTTGATGAACCACATAGGAAATGCTAGATGGATAATGGCAGTAAGCCAGAAAATTCATGTCAGGCAGATTTTTTGCTATTGTTTTTGTTGCAATTTAACTTGCTCTTGGTGGGGGCCCCATTAGTATTGAAATTTCTTTATGTTGATTTGCCATGAGCATGGCCTTATGCTAAGTCTTATAAGAAACCAGGATTGTCATTTGACATTGGATATGTAAGTATTAATAACTTTAATGATTGACTCAAAATTGCAGAATGGATTAGTCAAATTGTCAGATAGCAGAGGAGTTAAAAAGGAGCATGACCTAGCTTCAAAGCTAAAGCAGGAAAAATCAAATATAAAGCCACAGATCCCATCACATGAAAATCAGAGGGCCAGTTCATCTCGCTCGTCATCAATAGATTTATCTTCTGAACTCGAGGGCCTAGTAAATGGTAATGCTTTGGTGTTAAACTCTCCTAACTCTAGTTCAGTGATCCCAAATAATGTAGTAGCCCACAATGTTACTTCTTTACCATCCTTGACTAATGGACATGCTAAGGAGAACACCAGCATGAGAAGTGATGACCATGAAGATTTGCCTCAGGAGGTTCGGAAAAAGTTTCCCAATGGGCAATCCGCTATCAATGGTCATGCTGAGCAAAGCAGTCTGGAAATTACATCTAATCATTTTCCGGTTGACAAGATTGACTCTAAAAACATTGAGGATTCTCAAGTGAATGCAGAGGATGATGGAAAAACTTGTAAAACTGAACAAGGTTCCATGGAGGGGGCTGCAAACTCAGATGATGACTGCAATAGTTTTATGGAGGACATGGAGAGTAAGGAACAAGACAACACTGGGCTTGAAAGAGAAAAATCCGAACAGAAAAGACATTCCTCAGGAGATGAAGCACCAAATTATTATTCACGAGATGCAACCAGTAACCAAATTTCATTGGGAAATGATTCACCTCCTTCAAGCAGGGAAAACTTTGGAATGAAGGGTAATATCTTAAAAAGTGACAGACTAAAGCATGTGAAGTCTGTTAGATCATCCCCAGACATAGCTAGAGGCAACGGGTTGGTTAGTAATAATCATAACAAAGAAGTGAAGGAAAATGGTTTTTTGGGAGATTCCCTGAATATTGCTGGAAGCTTCAGGAGTAGTGAAAGAAAAGATGCTAAGGTTTATCCTAAGGATACAAGAAGTGCTATTGTGGAGAGCAAAATCCAGCAGTTGGAGCACAAAATAAAATCACTTGAGGCAGAGCTGCAAGAAGCTGCTGCTGCAGAAGCTGCTCTTTACTCAGTAGTCGCTGAGCATGGAAGTTCCATGAGTAAGGTCCATGCTCCTGCTCGGCGACTTTCAAGGATCTATCTTCATGCTTGCAAAGAAAATTCCCAATCAAGGAGAGCTAGTGCAGCAAAAAGTGCCATTTCAGGATTAGTTTTGGTTGCAAAAGCTTGTGGAAATGATGTTCCTAGGTACTTAAAAATCATCTTATGCATTTTCATTTGGCCTTCATTACTCATTCATATTGTTATCTTAAAGTGATATTCTTTGAACTTGGTAGCATTTGACGTTGAATTTCCCTCAAATGTTTTTGGTTCTTCTCATCGTGTACTGAAAAACAAAAATGTGATCTTCTGGGTCTTTTGATTTAGTAATGAGGCATTGACTGTACAAACACTAAGGTAAGTCCTTTTATAGCAGCTTGATACACCTCATACCAAAAATTTTGAACATGCCACTCAATGCTGCTTCCCCGGGAACCTCTGAGAATTGATCCACATGTTCTTCTTAAGCAGTCTTTTCGATGGAATATCTGTTTGAATTGAGCAATTCTGTGGGTTAGAATTTTGACTATAGGACCAACCATGCATCTTGCTGCACCCTTCTGCAATTCAGAGCAGGATATACATGTCCATTTATTGTTTAAAATAATTTCTAAAATTTGTTGTGAGCTCATTTGTTGTACCTGGTACTCTTATTTCAGGTTGACATTTTGGTTGTCGAATTCTGTTGTGCTGAGAGCAATTATAAGCCAAGCCACTGGGGACCTACAGCAACCATTTTCTGCACGTCAATCCATGGAAAGGAATGGTGGTCAAATGGGAAACAACAAGACATCATCTCCACTCAAATGGAAGGAACCTTCTCCTGGCACTAAGGGGAACACAAATGTTGTATGTGGAAGTTTTGGTGACTGGGAGAACCCACAGACATTTTTGTCTGCACTGCAAAAGGTTGAAGCTTGGATCTTCTCCCGAATCGTAGAATCTATATGGTGGCAGGTTATAACTGAACTCTTTTGCTCATTTGTTGCGTTTTTCAGTGCATGATAGCAAACACCAACTTAAAAAAATAGATTTCATGAACTTATTTTGTTTCCTGCTTTGTCCAGACTCTGGCTCCACACATGCAGTCTGCTGCTGCAAAGGCAGTTGATAGAGTTTCTGGCTCTGACTCAAGGAAAAACCTTGGAAGGACATGTAGTTCAGGTGATCAAGACCAAGTAAACTTTTCACTGGACCATTGGAAGAAGGCTTTCAAGGATGCCTGTGAAAGACTTTGTCCTGTTCGAGCTGGAGGACACGAATGTGGCTGCCTTCATTTGTTGGCGAAATTGGTAAATTGATAGCCATTTTATTTCCCCTCTTCTGATAAGAATATGAAGCATGTTTTACTGTTACCTTTATTCCATTTTTTTGTGGCAGCTGGGTGTTAGATGAATAGTATTTTAATCATATGACCTCTGAATTATTATTATTATTATTATTTTTTTTTTTTTTTTGTGATAATGTTGTTTAGTGTGTGGGCATGCATGCCAAAATTGTAGGATTAGGTAATCTTTGACTTCAAGAGCTTAAATGTGAAACTTGAGGTCATTCTTATAAAATCTCTTTTACATTGGAGTAACTTTTTTCATAATTTATAATTTCTTTTCTGGATTTTCTCATTGTTACTCGATGTTTCATACAATAAAGTCTTATGCAGTAGTAGAATTTGTTAAAAATAAATATGGTAAAAAAAAAAAAAAAATCTATTTGAAGAATAATGTAACTATTGTTTGCTTATTATGTCGTTGGCCTTGGCTATAATTTGTATCTGAAGTTGATTGATCTGACAAACATATCAATCGAGCCTGCTTGGGATCTCAATGGCCTTGATTACTACTATAAATCTATAATATAACACTTTTTCAATCTTTTCCTTATAGAGAGAAGAATCTTGTGCGTGTCACATTTGATTAAAATTCGTAAATTCTCAAAATTGCTTAGGTGTTTGCTGCAACTTTATGGAACACGTTTGTTTGAATTGGTTGGCTGTTTTTGACAATGTTTCCACTTTCCACTGCTAAGTTTATCTGGTTATGTTTTCAATTGAGATTCAACTTTTAATATTTTGGTAGTACAATATCTATTATGAATCTAGATAATGGAGCTATGTAAAGAATGATGTAACTTTTATTTGCTCATCTTGCATCTGGCCTTGACTATTTTGCATCTGAGGTTGATTGATCGGACAATCAAAGCAAATGACCTTACTTGAGATCTGTAAGGCCTACGTTCCTGCTATAAGTGTAGCCATTTTTAATCTCCTCTGTTGAGAAAAATATATATTTTCTGTGTTACTCTTAAATGAAATTCCCAATGCCTCAAATTAATGGAAGTTTTGGTTTAAATTTATTTGGTCCTTTCAACAATATTTCAAGTGTTTGATAACTGCTGAGTTAATCTGATTGTTTTTTTAGCCGATGACTTTTAGTTTCAACAACTTGACATTGCAATGCTCTCTTTTGTGTATCTAGATAATGGAACAATGTGTGGCTAGATTAGATGTGGCTATGTTCAATGCCATTCTTCGTGAATCTGATGACGAAATCCCAACTGATCCTGTATCTGACCCCATTAGTGATTCCAAGGTGCTCCCGATTCCCGCTGGTAAATCAAGTTTTGGGGCTGGTGCACTACTAAAAAATGCAGTAAGTGATACAAAATTCAATTCTCAGGCCAAGTTTAATGTCAGATCATGAGTGATCATCATAGTCCATCATAATTTTCTCAGTTGCTCGACAAATTATTTCCATTTTGCCTCCTCTTGATGACATTTCTCTGCACCACCATTGGCTATTTGTGCCTATATTATCCAATAAATGGTGACAAAACTGTGGGTACTTTTGTTTTTTAATCCAAAATAATTTAAAAAAAAACAAAGATACAATTAAAATTCAAAGTTGTACCTTAATACATTAATATTTAAGAATGTGTTTTTATATAATATTCAAAATCTATTTTCATATTTAAAAGTTTTTACTCTAATTTTTTGTATCCCTTTCTTTTTAAAAATTTTTCATTTCATTTCTAACCTAGTTAAAGAAAATTTTGAGCATTAAAATTAATGTCTGCCTTTCCGTATTAGATTGGCAATTGGTCCAGATGGTTGAGTGATCTATTTGGTATGGATGACGATGAGTTACTGGACGATGTGAATGAAGAGGATGACGACGATGAGAGACACGATTCATCCTTCAAGTCTTTCCACCTCCTTAATGCGTTAAGTGATCTTATGATGCTTCCAAAGGACATGCTGTTGAGTAGAAGCGTCAGGAAAGAGGTTGATACAACCCTACACCCTTTGTATTCTCCATTGGGCGTAATGAGATCTTTGGCATCCTTATTCATGGTTTTAGTTTTTTTCTGTTTTCTTTTTGAAGGTATGCCCCACTTTTGGTGTGCCGTTGATCAAGAGAGTGGTTGACAATTTTGTTCCAGATGAGTTCTGTCCTGACCCCATTCCAAAGGTTGTTCTTGAAGCCCTGGACAATCAGGTTAGCCCTTTTATACAAATCTATTATATTTTTCTCGTATGCTGTCATCTCAGTATAATATATGAAGTAGATCAAACCATGAAATTGAGTAAAGTAAAAATTCTTGATGTTTTACGTAGGCAAACAATTTTAAGAGACTGGACAAATTTTTTAATTTTTGGTTATAATATATTTCAGATTTACCATTGTCTCCAAGAATATTTTTCAATAAACCTATAGCCTTTGTGAAGATTGGAACTTAATCTTCTTGCTTTTACTTGATTCAGGATTCCCTTGAAGCCGGGGAGGAATCTGTCACAAATTTCCCGTGTATAGCAGCTCCTCCACTCTATGTGCCGCCTTCAGTGGATTCTGTTTCAAGTGTTATTGGAGAGTTGGGAAACCAATCTCAGCTGAGAAGAAGTGGATCTTCAGTACTCAGAAAATCATATACCAGCGATGATGAACTCGATGAACTGAAATCTCCTTTGTCTTCAATCTTCATTGATGGTTTCCGATCTTCACCTGTTCCATCAAGGCCCAGCTGGATATCCAAGGGCAATAACAATGAAAATGCTGTCAGGTTTGAACTGCTTCGAGACATCTGGATGAGCTGCGAGTAAATATATATAGTAGTATATATAAAACAATGTTGTAAATCTGTAGTCAAATTTTGGTTCCTACGTCTTTCTAGTGTTTCTGTACAAAGAAAGAGGTTTGCAATTCTAGTAGCGGTCAATTGTCAGAATAAATCCTCAAGTCTGTATCCTTGAATGAATTACTATGAATATTTTCAAGAGAAATTTGCCACTGATGTAGAACATGGTGTGCCGTAAATGGGTATTTACCTTTGCTTTCAAAGCACAATTCAATGGTGTCCAATGATGAATAGTTTTTATTTTCTTTTGAAATTTTTAATATCATTTGTAAAGATCAATGCCATGAACCACCACTGGCAGTTACTAGAGTAGGCGTGAGTCAT
Organism: Pistacia vera; assembly: GCF_008641045.1. Classification (NCBI taxonomy): domain Eukaryota; kingdom Viridiplantae; phylum Streptophyta; class Magnoliopsida; order Sapindales; family Anacardiaceae; genus Pistacia; species Pistacia vera. The sequence continues at coordinate 18,899 of NW_022196200.1, forward strand.
GCTTAAGGCCCATGCAATTGGAAACGAGGTTTGCTGCTTTGAGTCAAACTTTTCGTCTTTTCTATATCCCATTGGTAGTAGACTAGTTATATTAAATATTAATATATGATATGGTGAAGACGAAATATTACGAGTTACGAGAGAGTGGCATAGACCAAGAAAATGAAAAGAAGATGGGTAAAATTGCATACTTAATGTAATGGTGAAACAGAGTATTTCGGTTTTCATCTCTCAATCAAAATTATATTACACACATCCTTGGATTGCACAGAAATAGGTAACACAAGAAGGCAAAATTCAGGTCCAAACGGACAAATTCAAACAAAATTTCAACTTCCTATATGACTCACGTAGTACATATTTACTATTAGGCCGGAATGAGAGAAAGAATCGTCTCTATATCAGATGAAACTCCAAATCATGCAGTCAGCTTAGCATTCATATGCTGGAGGTGTAGTGCAGCCAACAAGCCTTGCCAGGTTTCTCCAGGTGCACTTGACACTTGAAAGTCAACAAGTTTCTTCTGTTTCCTGTAGTAATCTTCCAATGACTTGCCCTGAAATAGTTACAAGTTATTCACAGTTAATGAAAATTTTTGTTTAAGACATCAGCTGCTGAGACACTTTACAGTTTCAGAAGAAAATATGATATATTACACTGATATATATATTCAGCATGATATTAGACAATCCTAATGTGAAAACACCTAAAATAGGATCAAATGCCCAGCCAATATATGCATTGTGAAATCACTACTTAGACGGACTAATAGTCCTCTGATCAACAATAAAAATTGGGATATTGCTCTTGCAAGCTATCATCCAAAGAAAGTATATAGTACCTGCTCTGCATAGACATGGAATTTTTCCTTCCAGGCAGTGGCAGCATCGGCAGTGGAAAACCTGGAACTGCTCATGCTGAGAAATTCTTGACGAGGAGATAAAGCTTCACTGTCTGGATTTTTTTTAACCAAGTGCTCTTCAGTGCACTTAAAATTCACGACTAGATCAACATCCACAATTTGATCAAGAATCTCCTGCAGCAGATCCAGTTTTCAAGAGTATATAAAACAGTTAGAATTCACAAACTGCTGACTTTTTAAAAATGTTGAAACCAAAATATACATAATGTATAGCCACGCACACATACATGACAAAGAAAAAGCAAAAGCTATAATAATAAAAATTCAGACTTACAGCTTGGATCCTTGTGCGAGGAATTCCATCAAGAATGAACCCATTTTCCCCTCTATAATATCCTTCTTCCAGCCTCTTCGACAACAATGCAAATATTACATCTTCTGGAACAAGCTTTCCTTCATTTACAGAGTTTGCAATCTTGAGTGGGGAAAGAAAAGGTACCCAACATTAGTAACCTTATTTGGAAAACATGTTAAAACAAATAACTAATGAACATCATGTAGCAATGCATAGATATAATGTCATTAGGCTGACAGAAAATCCGCCATACTGGCTGTCTAAAAAGTAATGAAGCTGTAGTCAGTGGTATCAATCAAACCACAAAATCAAAACCATACGTAATGTAACTAGCATTCATTTCACCAAAATCTCCATTTTCTTCCACCCGCATTCTGGGACTGGGACCTTGTATATGCTCCGTCAGCGAGTCATTTCCTATAATTTTTTCTTATTATTATTATAAATTTCATTAACCTCCTCTTCCCTGAGGTTTGTCAAAAATCCAAGCATAACCCACTAATTTTTACATTCGTTAGAAACTCTCTTTAGATTTTAAGAATTACCATAGATATCACTAAAACACTCAACACCACCCTAAAATTTCTAAGATTTATCACAGAAGCACTGACTATTTTTAAAACTGGTTAAGCCCATTAGCAATTAAATCAAATGATTATTAGAACCAATAGATATGTAACACAGGAAAAAGAAACTGATTAAATTTACAAGGAAAAAAAAAAAAAAAATAAAAAGATAGAAAAAAAATAAATTCAACACCTGTTTGTAGAGGGAAGAGCGAGGGCTAAGCTCTTGTCTAACAAGACTTCCCATAGAAATGTGAGGAACTTCTAGAAGCTTCGACAAACTCTCAGCGTACACGTGTTTCTTCACACCGGGATCTCCAATAAGCACCCAGTGGACTCCCCTCCTCGGTGGAGACCCGGCCGTGCCAACTCTAGGCTCTGTCCAGCTATTTTCCCCATCCAAATCATACTCCTCGTCGTCGTAGTAGTCGTACTGCAACTGGGCCGCAGCCGCCGATCCGTAGGCTCGGGTCCTACACAGTTGGCGGAGCAGCGACGCGGCGGCTCTCAGTCTGGTAAGTCCGGCCATGGCGGCGCAAATAGAATGAAAGATATTTTGTTAGTTTTTCAGAAACAAGGAAAGAAATTTAAGGCGCTACAAATAGGGGTTACAAAAGTGAAGGGTTTAGGAAACAATCCAAATGAGACTGGCAGCAGTCTGAATTTACGTAGGTGCCATTGTCTTTTTAGCCAGGTGTTGGGTGATTACTGGGCTAGAATCAGTTAGGCGCGTGTTTCATGAAGTCCACAAGACGTGGAGAGTTGATGGTTAAAATGTTGACGCGTGGAGTGCTAGTACGTGTGCGGATGATTTCGCCACGTATGCAATTAAAGATCCAATACCAGCAAAAGTGGGCTTACAGCTGCATTAGGCCCATTGTAAAGTCTTCTTCTGGCTTCGGATTTTAGGTTTAGCCAGAGTCCACAGAAGTTCAATTAATTTTTTAGCTACAATAATTTTATTGTAAACAATTAATTTAAACTTTTAATTTAAAATATACGAGGATTTATTTTAAATTTTTGCCTTAGGCCCCAGATATGCTTGCTGATTGCCTTCCTACTTCCTAGTTAGGTGTCCTTTGAAAGCTATAAACATAGAAAGCTGCAGCATACCCAAGTATGGATATTCTTATATATATATGGCTGTGAGGAAAATTTTGAACAACATGGGTTCAATTTATTTGTGTAATTGTAACATTCTTCTCAATCAACCTGATCTTATATAGATCTTCTGTTCTGTTCATTTCTTTTTCCACAGAGATTCAGTTTAAACCATGACCTGATTTTGCTGGAAAACCAAACTCCTTGACTAGTGCTTGAGCGTTTATTTGGGTTGACTAAGGTTTATGAAGACGAGTCCCTAATTCAACTTACCCTCGACTACTTCCGTAATATTTTTTCATCTGATATGCCACTTATCAAAGTATTATTATTCCAAAATCCTGAATTCAATATCAAGCATATTCTTGATTTATTGAGGCATTCATTGCTTTTACCATTGCCTTCAAGGAATGAAGAAAGATCGGGATGCGAACCCTTCGCTAGTGCCACAAAAATCAACGAGGCCGGGAATCGGTGGAGAGCATCTTGGATATAGAATTTGATCAGGGTGTTCTTAAAATTCCACCATTGCTCATTCAAGAGACAACGAACATTCACCATAACCTCATTAGCTTAGAGCAGTGCTACCCAAATTACCCACCTGTTATGCCTACAAAATCAGGACTGACGTAAGCTTATATCAACGAGCACCAATCAGAGTTTAAGAAGACTTTGCATCATCCAGAGTCTGCCATATTACCAAAGAGAGAGAGAATATAACTGTCAACAACCCAACCGACTCAAGTTTGGCTTGCGAATGAATTTGGTTCACACCTTATTTAATTTAAGGATATTTCCTAAGTTATCAACCAATGGTACATAAGGAAAAATTTGCATGACATCTACTCACTTGCAGACTTGTAATCATTACCTTAATATAAATAGGGAGCTCCCCCTCACAAAATCGAGATCAGACACTCTGAATTCACAAAACAAATAGCAAAACACCATACAGAAAAGAGACTAGCTTAATATTTTCTTTGAATACCAAGCACTTGTAATTTAGTTTGCTATTCACGACCTCTTGTAACTTGGTTAATCACTAAAAACACTCATATAAAAGAAAATAGTAGATGTAAAAATCGCTTTAAGCATCTGAACCACTATAAAATTCTTACTGTCTCATTTATTATTAAGTCTTTTAATGCTACTGTGAAAACAGTGACATTTTAATCAACTCTTACAGTTAATCAAGTTTAATTTCTAAGACTCTCTTTAACACTTTGCACATACGAGATCGTTGGTGTTAAAATCAAGCATCAACACCACCGATAGTCTCTTCTTATATATGCCAAACTCATGGATAACCTCAAGAAAGACGTTGAGATACTTTGCGACAATAGTATTCTAGATAACTGGTTGAATCCAGAGGACGCAACGCGAACTTTCAACAAGCTCTATACCATTAAGGAAGTGAAAAGTCATCAACAACGATGGTGGCCTAGATAGCGGTATTTTTATATGCACAACTACTATGGCACCTCATGGGCTATTGTTTCTCATATTGTTGCTATTATCCTTTAAATTCTCACCTTCTTACAGACCTTTTATTCGATTTTTGGTGTTGTGGCAGACCAAAAATGTTAATTTGGTGCCTCCCAATTTGTTGACGCTTGATTTTGGACGCCAACGACTGGCACGTGAGAAGTGCTAAGCAGACTTAGGAATCATACGTGATGGATCCATGAGATTTGAATATGGAGCTGAGATTATATATTTTGCAGAAAAATAAGTAAAAGATTGGCAAGAGGGGTTTTTATAGTGGTTCGGATGCAACGAGCGACTCCTACATCCACTGTTATTTATTGATCTCTGACTATTTCTATGATTTTTGCCTGTAAGGCATACAAAGATGAAGAAATGCAGTGTTTTTATAGAGAGAAAGAATTGAAGCTAAATCTCAACCCAGCCTCCCTTCCTTCGGGAAAAGGAGTGCCCATTTATTCACATTTGCACTCAATGCCATGAGAGCTTTTGCAAACTGCCTTGACACATGGAAGGCTCTCGTCTATTCATCTCTTTGAAATGAGATAAAGTTGGTGAGAATACTTTCGAGATATGGGCTTGGCAGCTGGTACAGAGAGACATTAATTGTGCTGACATATGCTTGACTTTTGAGGTATAACAGAAGCCCCCTAGTTTTTGAAGTGCGTAATCGCGCTTCAGAAACTAAGTCTTTGATCTGAATTGCTGCAGTCTTGAACTGAAGAGCTCGAACTGAAATCTGTTAGGAGCGCCTAGAAATCTGTTAGGAAAATGACCAGAAATCTGTTAGGAGCAACCAGAAATCTGTTAGGAAAACGACCAGAAATCTGTTAGGAGCGACCAGAAATCTGTTAAGAAAACGACCAGAAATCTGTTAAGAAAACGACTAGAAATCTGTTAGGAGAGACCAGAAATCTGTTAGGAAAACGACCAGAAATCTGTTATAGGAGCGACCAGAAATCTGTTAGGAGCGACCAAAAATCTGTTAGGAAAACAACCAGAAATTTGTTAGGGGCGACCAGAAATCTGTTAAGAAAACGACCAGAAATCTGTTAGGAGCGACCAGAAATCTGTTAGGAAAACGACCATAAATCTGTTAGGAGCGACCAGAAATCTATTAAGAAAACGACCAGAAATCTGGCAGGAAAACGACCAGAAATCTGTTAGGAAAACGAGTAGAAATCTAGTAGGAGCTCGACCTGAAATCTGGTAGGAGAACGACCTGAAAGGTCATAACGAGCTTAATCTGAGCAAAACGAGCTCAACTTGAGAGCAAAACGACCTTGACCTGAGAGGTCAAAACGAGCTCAAAAAGCAAAATGACCTCAATTTTAGAGGTCAAAACGAGCTCAACTTGAGAGCAAAACGACCTCGACCTGAGAGGTCAAAACGAGCTCAAAAAACAAAACGACCTCAATTTTGGAGGTCAAAACGACCTCTCCTCGACCTGAAAGGTCAAAAACGACCTGAATGAGCAAAACGACCTCAACTTGAGAGGTCAAAACGAGCTCAATGAGCAAAACAACCTCAATTTGAGAGGTCAAAACGAGCTCAATGAGCAAAACAACCTCAATTTGAGAGGTCAAAACGAGCTTAATGAGCAAAACTACCTCAATTTTAGAGGTCAAAACGACCTGAATGAGCAAAACGACCTCAATTTGAGGTCAAAACGAGCTCAAAAAGCAAAACGACCTTAACTTGAGATGTCAAAATGAGCTCAATGAGCAAACGACCTCAATTTGAGAGGTCAAAATGAGCTCAAAAAGCAAAACGACCTCTCCTCGACTTGAGAGGTCAAAACGACCTCTCCTCGACCTGAGAGGTCAAAACGACCTGAATGAGCAAAACGACCTCAACTTGAGGTCAAAATGAGCTCAATGAGCAAAACGACCTCGACTTGAGAGATCATAATGAGCTCTACCTAAGAGCACAAAAGATCAGCGATCTGAACACGCGATTTGAAGCTAAAGATTCGCAATCTGAAGCTGAGAATCAGGATGGCATGGGCGTGCGATCTGCGATCTGGCCATGCGATCGGAGAACTCTGATGCGTGCGATCTGTGATCTGGCCACGCGATTGGAGAATTCTGATGCGCGATCGAAGAATTCTAACGCGTGCGATCTACGATCTGGCCACGCGATTGGAGAACTCTGATGCGGGTTTGAGATCTGAGCACGCCATCAAGGAACTTTGATGCAGGTTCGAGAATCGGACCTGCATGGGCCACCAAACTGTTGACGCTTGATTTTGGGCGCCAACGACTCGCACGTGAGAAGCGCTAAGCGGATTTAGGAATCACACGTGATGGATCCATGAGATTTGAATATGGAGCTGAGATTATATATTTTGCAGAAAAATAAGTAAAAGATTGGCAAGAGGGGTTTTTATGGTGGTTCGGATGCAACAAGCGACTCCTACATCCACTGTTATTTATTGATCTCTGACTATTTCTATGATTTTTGCCTGTAAGGCATACAAAGATGAAGAAATACAGCGTTTTTACAGAGAGAAATAATTGAAGCTAAATCTCAGCCCAGCCTCCCTTCTTTTGGGAAAAGGAGTGCCCATTTATTCACATTTGCACTCAATGTCATGAGAGCTTTTGCAAACTGCTTTGACACATGGAAGACTCTCGTCCATTCATCTCTTTGAAATGAGATAAAGTTGGTGAGAATACTTTGGAGATATGGGCTTGGCAGCTGGTACAGAGAGACATTAATTGTGCTGACATAGGCTTGACAGGCATAACACAATTATTATTTGATCTTCTGTGTCTTATTTTGTAAAACTAATTTGTTGAATCTTTCGTAAACCAAGTCTCTTTTTGATGCTGGAGTGTCATGTATCAAACAAATAAAGCATCTCGGTAAACTAATGAAGATGTTTTGTATATTATCTTTAGTCTTTTAAGAGCAATAATATTATACTTTCAAATAAATTTTATAAAGATTTTTATATAAAGTGAGGTGGCAAATAATGAATGAAACAAAAATTAAACTCATTAAATTTATTTTTTCATTTATTTTTTACCGCATCACTTTAAATGAAGATTTTTATAAAATTTATTTGTAAATGTAATATTACCTTTTAAGAAACTAAAGAGTGGTTTCCAAAATGGATTAAGTTAGAATTTAAAAGCACATTGATGTCATTGACCTCAGGGACCAGGATCCACATGTTGTGTGATAACTGGTTGATAGTTACACACGTGTTTAACGTCAGACAAGTCCATTGATGGTTTAATGGTTGACACGTGGACATAGAGTACATGGAGCATTGTTATGCTATTAATGAGTGCCAATTCAGCAGGCAATTTAAAAACCTGTGCTCGAATTTTGTCAGCCTCAACTTAAGATGGAAGTTGTTCTTGGAACGCTGACCAAGCAAAGTTCAAAGTATCTAAGTCTAATCTAGTGTTAGGTTTAATTAATTAAATTTATAGTATGTTTAAGTTGAAGCATGGAGTTGATCTATACAAAGTGATCTTCTTTATACATATTATATACCTTGAATATGGCTAAAACCACTTCTCACTAATTATAATATATATTAAGTAAGATGTTTGCCAAAGCAATCCGTACCTTTGGAATAAAGAAATGGACAATATTGGGACTCTCGTATGCATCTCAAATTGGAATTAATCTTTTGACAGAGGCAAAGAATGAATTCTGTCTCTAGGATCCACTTTATCTTAAATAAATAGCTTATCCGCTAGCCGAGCTTGTTGCCTCAAGGGAGATAAAGGTACAAACTCTAGTCTGAAATCTCATTTATTTAAATGTGTTGCCACAATAAAGGTTCATAAATTCTGTAGCTAGTGCACTGCAATTTCTGATTGTTTTCTGTAATAACTTTTGTTGCGGGTGATGCAGGCGGGAAGGATTGTCAATGATTGGAATTAGAAATCAAAAGAGTGATCGAGTCTGCAAGTAGTTGCATTTAGAGCTGGTATGTGGTTCCAACAGTTCATTCTTTTTTATCTAATTAATTTAAAATAAAACAAATTGTTTATTTAGCATATCTACTTTGAGAATACTTGAATTGTTTACTTATCTTTTATGGATTTGTAATTAGAATCTATTTGCTTTCATTTAGCATTAGGTTATAAATACAACTTATATGAATGAACATTGTTCTTAATTATTAGTTGAACAGCTGCTCCCTCTGTTCTTTCTTTTTCTTCATTTTCCATTTTCTCACTTGTCAATAGTCTATCTTATATGTATTTGCAGAGATAAAATTCAAAGAGACAAGCCACTGAGAATATTGTTATGGCGTCAGAGAGTCAAAAAGATGAAACTGTGATTAACATGGTCATGAGTCCATTGCCAAGTTCCTATGAGAACTTGATGGGATATGAGTTGTCTATGTCATCTAAATTTTCCATCTTTCAAACCCCGAAAATTCTTTCCAGGCACAACGAAGCAGCATATAAGCCAAATGCTTTCTCGATCGGGCCTTTCCACTACAGAGCTAACAAACAACTCGAAGCCACACAAAAAATAAAATTGAAGTATTTGCGAGACCTCCTCTCACGATCAAGCAATCCGGAGGAGCTATATAGTCAGCTTATAGCAACCATCAGGTCGGTTCAGCGAGAGGCGCGGGACTGCTATGCAGGGTCAATTGAAAGCTGTGTTGAGGAAGCATTTGTAGAGATTTTGGTACTTGACGGTTGCTTCATTAGTGAGTTGTTCCGCAAAGATGCCAAAAAAGAACTTAGAGATCCAAATGACCCCATATTCACCATGTCTTGTTTACAAAAATATTTAAACCATGACCTGATTTTGCTTGAAAACCAAATTCCTTGGATAGTGCTTGAGCGTTTGTTTAGCTTGACCAAACTTTCTCCCGGCAAATCCCTAATCGAACTTGCCCTTAAATTCTTCAGTAATATATTCTCATCCAAACAACCATCTGTTCAACCAAACGAATTCCAAGATATCGAGATCAAACATATCCTTGACTTGTTGAGGCATTCCTTGCTTTTACCATTATCACCAGATAGGTTCAAAGGAGAACCCACGGGATGGGAAGCCTTCCCTTGTGCTACAAAGATCAACGAGGCCGGTATCACGTTTGAGAAACGGATGGCAGGTAGTATTTTGGATATAAACTTTAAAAATGGTGTTCTCAAGATTCCACCTCTGCTAATTCAAGAGACAACTGAAACCATTCTCCGAAACCTCATCAGCTTTGAACAATGTTGTCCAAATTATCAACCCATAGTCACTTCTTATGCGAAACTCATGGATAATCTCATTGACACCGACAAAGACATTGAGATACTCAGCGATAAGAATATTATCGATAATTGGTTGAATCCAGAGGACGCAAAGCAATTCTTCAACAAGCTATACCATGATACATATGTGAAGCAGTTCTTTTATCATGACATTTGCGTGAAAGTGACGGGACACAGTAAACGCTTGTGGCCTAGATGGCGTTTTTCTTACGTGCACAACTATTTTGGCAAGCCATGGGCGATTGTTTCTCAAGTTGTTGGTACAATCCTTTTGGTTCTCACGTTGTTACAGACTTTGTATGCAGTTCTTAGTTATGTGGGAGATAAAAGTCGTTGATGTTTGTTTACTCCTATTAATTTGATCTTCAATGTAAGTTGTGTTGTTTGTTCAGAAGTTTATTCTCTGTCTTCTTTTGTAAAAATAATTAAATTGTGAATATTTTGTAAACCAAATCGACTTCCATTTTTTTTTTTTTTTTTATTGATGGAGTGCATTCTGATTGATATTCACTAGTAACAATTTCCCTTCTGAATATAAGTAAATTTATAGTTCTCAAACGCCGGCTTTAAGTAATTTTGAATTAGGGTGAGTCTTCTTTATTCTCTACGTAGTTTTTAATTATATTTAAGGTTAAAATTGTCAAATATCCAAATGTATATTCATTTATATATAAATGAATATACATTTGGTTAATTAATTTTTTTATCTTTTATTATCTCAATAGTGTATTCATGTGGTAATTAATATTAATGTTAAAAGATTATTTAATGACATGACATATTAGAAGAGAAAAATTAAGAGTGGATTAATTCTTGTCTTTTTTTTTTTTTTTTTTTAACTGGAGTTATCTGAACCAATTTATGCAAACCTTAACTAATCACTCAAGACCCTAAAACTACCAGTTTTATAAGAGTTTTAATAATTCTTATCTCCTTAATAATTTTGCTGAAGTTGCAGAATCACAAATTTTAAAACTCATATCAAGTCAATCCGTATATAAATTATAGGTATATGTCCAAAAACTTGTTTAATTTTTGGATGATTCCGTAAAACATAATTAATCTAATTTTTAGGACACTTATGGATCCATAAATAAACTAACCGAAGTGGTGCAATTGTTTGTAACACTCCAAAAGTTAAAGCCTATAAACCTTAATGCTACCCAATGGACAACAAAACTTTAATCTTTACATTATGCCCATATCTTTCTCTGCCTTTGCACTTGTTTTTTGTTTTATAAGTCAAGTATAAATTTTCGTTTGAATTTGCCTTTTTCCTTTTCTTTTTTAATATTTTAGACCTGCAGCAGTGACACCCTTTGCCATGTAACACAATTCCCATTACTTTATGGAGAAAACTATGTTGATACCCCGAAAGTTTGAACCATTTAGACTTGCAAGTTTAGAATGACGACACCCCTAAAGCTGACGTAAGTTGGATATTATAGATCTCAATTATTATTATTAATTAATTACTAAATAATACGTAAAAAAATTATTCTTCAATTAATTTAATAATGTCTATCTTCCCCATGTTTTACAAAGATAAACGAGGCCAGTATCAAATTTTGAGAAAGGAATGGCAGATAGCATCTTGGACATAAAACTGAACCCAAACCTCATAAACTTCGAACAATGTTATCCGAATTACCAACCCATAGTCACTTTGTACAGAATAAATTATTTTATTGTAAAGTTTGTTTCATTAGTTAGATGCTTAGCTGTAAAGCAGTTAGTTTGTTAGATTAGTTTGTTTGATTAGTCACGTTTTTAGTTAGCTACAGTTCCTTGTATATATACAGCAGTTGTTACTTTACTTAATAACAGAATATACATCTTTACCAAAACCTTTTACTCTGTAAAGCTTGCGTTACTCTGTTCATGGTATCAGAGCAAATAGATCCTTCACGAAATCATTGATTTTCTGGTTTTGTGANCTATGTTGATACCCCGAAAGTTTGAACCATTTAGACTTGCAAGTTTAGAATGACGACACCCCTAAAGCTGACGTAAGTTGGATATTATAGATCTCAATTATTATTATTAATTAATTACTAAATAATACGTAAAAAAAATTATCCTTCAATTAATTTAATAATGTTTATCTTCCCCATGTTTTACAAAGATAAACGAGGCCAGTATCAAATTTTGAGAAAGGAATGGCAGATAGCATCTTGGACATAAAACTTCAGAAGTGGTGCTCGCAACATTCCGCTTCTGCTCATTCAAGAGACAACCCAAACCTCATAAACTTCGAACAATGTTATCCGAATTACCAACACATAATCACTTCTGATGCGAGACTCATGTATAATCTCATTGACACCGACGAAGACGTAGCGAGAATGATATTATCGATAATTGGTTGAATCATGAGGACGCAAAGCAATTCTTCAACAAGCTATACTGTTGGATAATGCCTCTTATTTGTTAAGAGAGTAAGGCAGTTATTCAGCTGCATGGTTAATGTTTGTTACGTTAGTTATTTGTTAACTAACTTGGCTAATATCACTCAGCTGTGATAACCACCTACATCACATATACATTTCGTCATAGGCTCATTTATAACAGGGTGGTCTGTACTTTCCGTTTTGAGGGGCGTGAGAGTTAGTTTTCATATTGTAATTCTCAGATTAGTGGTTGTATCAGACTTCATCATAGTGGACTATCTAGGGCCTTAAAACCCTCCCTTGGAGTAGGATTCTTCTATTGAATCCGAACCAAGTAAATCACTTGTGTTTCTTTCTTCTTCCTATTTTTTTCTATCGTTGTTTTGCTTTATTCTTCTTGGTGTTTCTTGATCGTGTTGAACTCTCTCTTGGAGGATTTTTGGTTATTATCCTCAACAGATTGGTATCAGAGCCTCATGTTGGTTATTTCCTGAAGGTTAAGAGTTTGTTCTGCAGAAGAAGAAGAGATTTCAGAAATGGGTGGTACGAAGATTGATGTTGAGAAATTTGATGGGAAGATGGATTTTGTCCTTTGGAGACAAAAGATGAAGGCAATTCTTGTGCAACAGAAATGCCATTGTGCCCTTGGTGGAGAGAAGAATATGCCTCCAAGTTTGACTCAAATGGAAAAGGAAGATATGATGGAACTCGCTTATAGTACCATCATCTTGAACCTATCTGATAGCGTGATTAGAAAGGTCAGAAACGAAGACACAGCTGCTAAGGTTTGGCTTAAACTTGAATCTTTATATATGTCCCAATCAGTTCCTGGAATTGCATATATCAAGGAACAACTCTTCAGTTTTAGAATGAACTCTGCAAACTCTTTAGAAGATAATCTTGATGATTTTCAAAAATTGGTGATTGACCTTACTGATAGTGGTGAAGAACTGAGTGATAATACTCAGGCTATTCTTTTGTTAAACTCTTTACCCTATTCTTATAAAGATGTCAAAAATGCCATTACATATAGCAGAGAAAATGTATCTCTAGATGATGTTTTAGCTGCTCTTAGAATAAGAGATCTTGAGATTAAGGCTGAAAGAAAAGGGAATGGTGATGGTCTCTATGTCAACGCAAGACCCGAAAAGAAGTATAACAAAAAGGGTAAGAATAGTCACAAAAACAAGCAAGAATCTTATTCTAACAAGAAGTTGATCAGTTATTTTTGCAATAAAGAATGTCATATCAAAAGATTTTGCAAATCAAGGCTCAAGAAACTGAAAGAAAATGGAGACTCAGAGGTCATTGCTGCTGTTGCAGAAAGTGAGGTTGCTACTGCTCTAATGGTGTCCACCATTGATGATCACAAAGACTGGATATTGGATTCAGCGTGCACCTATCAGATGACACCTAGGAGAGACTGGTTCTATACGTATCAGTCCATGAATGGAGGTAAAGTGCTTATGGGAAATGACATGACATGTCAAGTTTCTCGTATTGGTTCAATTCAATTCAGGATGTGGGATGGCAGTTTAAAGACTCTTTGGGAAGTTAGATATGTTCCAGACTTGAAAAGAAATCTGGTTTCTTTGAGTTTGCTCGATGCAAAGGGGTTAACGTATACTTCTAGTGGAGGTTCTCTCAAAGTCTTCAAGGATAAAGAGATGGTGATAAAGGGGACTATGAAGCATGGTCTGTACATCTTACAAGGAACAGTCCTTACTGGGAAAGCTGTCGTGACCACTATAGAACAAGATGAGATGATTACCTGGCATAGGAGATTGGGACATATCAGCTCAAAAGGTCTTCAAGAATTGTGCAAGCAAATCTGATAAAAACAGAGAAAGTAAAAGATCTTGGCTTCTGTGAAAGCTGCACGTTTGGTAAAGCTCATAGACTCAAATTTCCTAATGCTTCTTATAAATCATGTGATGTGCTTGAATATGTTCACTCTGATTTGTGGGGTTCACCCCAAATTCCTCTGTCTTTATCCGGGAATCAATATTTCATTAGTTTCATTGATGATTTCACTAAAAAAGTCTGGATATATTTTCTGAAACATAAAAGTGAAGCCCTTAGTAAATTCATTGAATGGAAGAACTTGGTTGAAACTGAAACTGGAAAGAAAATTAAGACATTAAGGACTGATAATGGACTGGAATATTGTAATAAGGAATTTGATGACTTGTGTGTGTCTAATGGGATCAGTAGACATAAGACCTGCACCTATACTCCTCAGCAAAATGGTATTGCTGAGAGAATGAACAGGGCGATCTTGGATAAAGTGAGATGTATGTTAGTAGACTCTAGTTTGCCTAAAAGGTTTTGGGCTGAAGTAGCTAACACTGCTTGTTATCTGATTAATAGGTCTCCTAGTTCAGCTATAGGTTTCACAACCCTTGAAGGAAAATGGTCTAACAAATCCCCAAGTTACCAGCACCTAAAAATATTTGGTTGCATTGCCTTTGTTCACTCTAAACAAGAAAAATTAGATCCAAGAGCTAAAAGATGCATTTTCTTAGGATATCCTCAAGGTGTCAAAGGGTACAAAGTGTGGATAATCTCTGAAAATAAAACCATTATAAGCAGAGATGTTACTTTCAATGAATTAATATCGTATATGACTAACATGCAAGAACCAAAAGAGAATACAACAGCCCCTACTCAGATTGAGGTAGAGCTTAGTGAATTCGAGACACATCCAAGAGAAGATGACCTTGAGAATGAAGAAAGTACATCAGCAGACGTGAGTAACATTCAGCAACCAGAAGAAAAAGGTGGAGCTATAGCAGAAAGTAATGACCTTATGAACTATCAACTCGCTAGAGATCGAGTCAGAAAGGAAGTGATCAGACCTGCCAGATATGCTCAAACCATAGCTGCTCCACCTACTTTTGCTCACACAGAACTGATAGCATATGCCTTGAATGTGGCTGATGTCCTTGATATAGAAGAGCCAAGAACCTATTTTGAAAGCCTGCAAAAGCAAAGATTAGCTACACTGGAAAGCAGCCATGGATGAGGAAATGAAGTCTCTCACCAAAAATGAGACTTGGATTCTAGTTGAAAAGCCAAAGGATCAGAAAGTTATTGGCTGCAAATGGATTTTCAAGAGAAAACCAGAAATTCCAGGGGGAGAGAAAGTTAGATTTAAAGCTAGAGTTGTGGCAAAAGGTTACTCTCAAGTTGAAGGAGTTGATTATCATTATGTGTTTTCACCAGTTGTTAAGCACACATCAATTAGAATCATCCTTGACATTATTGCCATAAAAGACCTGGAACTGGAGCAACTTGACGTAAAAACTGCCTTCTTACATGGGAATTTGGAGGAGAAAATTCTCATGGCTCAACCTGAAGGTTTCATCAAGAAACGGGAAGAAAATAAAGTGTGTTTGCTGAAGAGGTCCCTTTATGGTTTGAAGCAGTCTCCCCGCCAATGGTACAAAAGGTTTGATGAATTCATGCTCAAACAAAGGTTGAAAAGAAGCTACCATGACAACTGCGTTTACTTTCAAAAGCTAAATGACAACAATTACATCTATCTCCTGCTATGTGTAGATGATATGCTCATAGCCTATCATGATAAATCTGAAATCCAAGCTTTGAAAGATAAACTCAAATCTGAGTTCGAAATGAAGGATCTAGGGAAAGCTAACAGAATCCTTGGGATTGACATCAATAGGGACAGACCAAAGAAGGTCCTAACCCTATCTCAAAAAGGCTACATCAGCAAAATAATACAGGCCTTTCGTATGGCAGAAGCAACGCCTGTTACAACTACCATTGGTGCTCATTTTAAGCTTGCTACTAGTGATGAGTTTGCTACGTCTGAAGAAGATTTGTATATGAAAGATATTCCTTATCAAAGTGCTGTGGAGAGCCTCATGTATGCAATGGTATGTACCAGAGTTGATATTGCATATGGAGTCAGCTTGGTGAGTCGGTTCATGAGCAAACCAGAGAAGGTTCACTGGGAAGCTACTAAATGGATTCTAAGGTATCTGAAGGGCACCATTGATGTTGGTTTAAAGTACACCGGGTCAGATTGCTCCAAGATTGAAGTAGAAGGATACTGTGATTCAGACTATGCAGGTGACTTAACCAAAAAAAGATCCTTAACAGGTTATGTGTTCACGATTGGAGGAAATCTGGTAAGCTAGAAGTCCTCTCTTAATCATGTGGTTGCTCTATCTACCACAGAAGCAGAGTACATAGCCATTATAGAGGCAGTGAAAGAAGCTCTCTAGTTGAAAGGAATAGTCAATGAACTGGGCCTGCAATAGGAATGTATCAATGTTCACTGCGATTCTCAAAGTGCTATTCACCTAACCAAAAACAGCATGTACCGTGAAAGGGCCAAACACATAGATGTTAAGCTGCATTTTATCAGGGACATAATTGACAAAGGATTTGTGACAATGGAAAAGATTTCTACTTTGACAAATCCTGCTGACATACTGACGAAAGGAGTTCCAACCAGCAAGGTTCACTCAGCCTTGGAATTCCTAGGAGTCCAGAAAACTTAGTAGCTTTGGAGGGCATGCAGGGTACCTATCTGGTTCACCATGTAAATAAGAGTCAAGGTGGAGATTGTTGGATAATGCCTCTTATTTGTTAAGAGAGTAAGGCAGTTATTCAGCTGCATGGTTAATGTTTGTTACGTTAGTTATTTGTTAACTAATTTGGCTAATATCACTCAGCTATGATAACCACCTACATCACATATACATTTCGTCATAAGCTCATATATAACAGGGTAGTCTGTACTTTCTGTTTTGAGAGGCGTGAGAGTTAGTTTTCATATTGTAATTCTCAAATTAGTGGTTGTATCAGACTTCATCATAGTGGACTATCTAGGGCCTTAAAACCCTGCCTTGGAGTAGGATTCTTCTGTTGAATCTGAACCAAGTAAAGCACTTGTGTTTCTTTCTTCTTCCTATTTTCTTCTATCGTTGTTTTGCTTTATTCTTCTTGGTGTTTCTTGATCGTGTTGAACTCTCTCTTGGAGGATTTTTGGTTATTATCCTCAACATATACCATGATACATATGTGAAACATCTTTTATCATGACGTTTGCCACAAAGTGAACAAACACCGTAAACGCTAGTGGCTTAGATGATGGTTTTTTTATGTGCACAACTATTTTGGGACTCCATGGGCGATTGTTTCTCTCACCTTGTTACAGACTTGGTATGCAATTCTTAGTTATCTGGGAGATAAAAGTTGTTAAATATTTTTTTCCTCCCTCCCAATAATTCGATCTTCTATGTAAGATGTGTTGTTTGTTTAAAAGTTTATTCCATGTCTTATCTTGCAAAAATGATTGAACAGTGAATATCTTGTCAACCAAACCTACTTATATTTTTTATTGATATTAATTTAACATCTCCAAAGAGTCTTTATATGATCCAAACTCTTTATTATAAAGAGTCTATTCATAAAAATAAGAGTCTAACATGTTCTTTATCTTTAAAATATAAATTAAAAAGTGAGTTTGACTCTCCACATTTAGAGAGTCAAATTTCACTCTCTATCATAATTTTAATAATTTTAATTAATAAACTACAAGTTCCTATGTATTTTATTTATTAATTCTTTCTCCCATTAAATCTCTTTCTTAAAAATAAAGAGCATCTTCATTAAATTTAAAGAATATATTACATTTAAATAAAAATTATGTTCTTTATATTTAAAAATTAATAAAGATAGTTTTTATTTATATAAAAGATGCTCTTCAAAATAAAGAGTACCTTGGAGATGTTATTATATATGCATCTGTAAATTTGTTAATTAAGTTTCAATAGAATTATGAACTTTAATATTGGATGTCTTCTTTTGAAGTTGCTTTAATATACCCAGATTTCGAAAATATTGTTTTAAGTAAATCGTTTCAGGCACTGCATAAGTAATGATTGTGCTAGGGTTAGGAACAGTTACACAGTGAGATTCTAAAGTTGCAGCTTTTCGAGTTTGCATCTCAAATTTTGTATCTTTATCATTAAATATAGAATTGTATGGAATTTATTCAGTCTCAAAAGGGGCATAATTTTTATTTCTTTTTATTGCCTTGTCCAGAAGGAAAGGATAATTTTTCATTTAATTAGTTTGCCACTTTCAGTGATTCTTTCCTTCACTTCAAAGAGTCTCATGAATGAGATGGTAGTAAAATGTGCACATTTACCCAGCCTCTAAATTTTTGTAGAGCCTCTGCAGCAGAGGCTAGCTAGGGGTTCTTGGAGATGGAGAGCTTAATTAGTAAAACCCAGAAGAGTTACGTACATACCCACAGGTCAGTATGATTTTCCCCTCTTTTAATTCTTGTTAATAATCATGAATTTAATATGTATATTAAGTTAATTTGTAGCAACTCGCACTAGATCTTCGTATATGCTCTGTAAAGTTCATATAATTTTCTTGCTTGTGTATTTAAGTTGTTTTTGATGATTGTTCAATAAAAACTTTTGTTGCAGATTGCTCTAAGCAGACAGAAGTCTGTGATTGGAAATAGCTAGAAATCAAAATAAAGGACAGATTTAATCTATAAGATGTTTTATTTGAAACTGTTATCTCGATTCATACTTTCACAACTTAAAATTACTCTATTTAGCATTTTTTAGCGGTTGAAACATTCTGCTTAGCCAATTTCTTCTATGAACTAGCTATAATTTCCCTTCTGAATACAAGGAAATTTATAGTTCTCAAATGCCGGCTTTAAGTAATTTTCAATTTAGGTGAGCCTTTTTTTATTTTTTATTTTTCTTTCTCAGAGATACAATATAAAGATCAGTATGGCAGAGAGTAAAAGGAGGATTGTAGTAGGATTGTAGTACGATTAACATCAACTCGTTGCAGTGTTCGTTTGAAAATATAATGCGTTACAACTTCTCAGTGCCACCTAATTTTTCCATCTTTAGAACCCCAACAATTCTCTGTAAGCACAATGAAGCAGCGTATGAACCCAATGCATTTTCATTAGGGCCATTTCACCATGGAAAGCAACAGAAATTCACACAAAAAGTAAAATGGGACTATTTACAAGGCCTCCTTCGTCGATCAACATGCCCGGAGGAGCTATATAGTCAGCTTGTCCAAGCCATCAGGTCAGTTGAGGCAGAGGCCCGTAATTGCTATTCAGAGTCAGTTGGATTTAGTTCGAAGAAATTTGTTGAAATTTTGCTACTTGATGGTTGCTTCATTAGTGAGTTGTTCCGCAAAGATGCCAAAAAAAGAACTTAGAGATCCAAATGACCCCTTATTCACCATTTCTTCTTTACAAGAATATTTAAACCATGACCTGATTTTGCTTGAAAACGAAATTCCTTGGGTGGTGCTTGAGACGTTTGTTTAGCTTGACCAAACTTTCTCCCGACGAATCCCTAATCCAACTTGCCCTTAAATTCTTCAATAATATATTCTCGTCCTATCCACCATCTGTTGCACCAAACCAATCCCAAGATATCGAGATCAAACATATCCTTGACTTGTTGAGGCATTTATTGCTTATACCATTATCATCGGGTAAGTTCGAAGGAGAGCCCACGGAATGGGAACCCATCCCTTGTGCTACAAAGATGAACGAGGCCGGTATCAAGTTTACGAAAGCATATGCCGATAGCATCTTGGATATAAACTTTAAAAATGGTGTTCTCGAGATTCCTCCTCTGTCTACTCAAGAGACAACCGAAACAATCCTCCGAAACCTCATCAGCTTTGAGCAATCTTATCCAAGTTATCTTCCCATAGTCACTTCTTATGTGATGTTCATGGGTAATCTCATTGACACCGAGAAAGATGTTGAGATACTTAGCGAGCACGATATTATTGATAACTGGTTGTATCCTGAGGATTTAAAGCAATTCTTCAAGAAGCTATACCATGGTGCATATGCGGGGCACTTCTTTTATCTTGACATTTGCCGTCAAGTGAAGAGACACCGTAACCGCTGGTGGCCGAGGTGGCGCTTTATGTATTTAAACACCTTCACCACCCCCTGGGCTACGGTTTCACAAGTAGTTATTCTCGAATTCTTGCAGACTTTGTATTCCATTCTGGGTGTCATGGAAGATAAAAAGAGTTAATGCTTGAGTGCTTCGTGACGACCATTAATTTGCTAGGAGTTCGATGAAGAAATTGATAATTGAATGTTTATCAGTTTATTTGTGTTTGTTTCCTGCAAGGGCCTGTCTGTTTTTGAGGAAAGTGTTTTGTGACGTATTTGGTGTGAAATTTGATCTGGATTAAAATGTTTTGCCTAATGAGCTCAGCATTAAGATGCTTTTTGATGAAGTAAATAGCTAAAAGTCATTTCCCAAATCAAAGTGAAGTATATGCAACATCTACTACGCCAACTCGCACGGTCAACAAGTCCAAAGGAGCTATACAGTCAGCCCAATAAGTTATAACTACGGTCTACGCGGACGGATAAAACAATTATGAATAGCTATAACTTATTATACATTTGGTTGATTAATATTTTTTTATCTCAACCGTGTATTCATGTGATAGTTACTATTAATGTTAAAAGATTATTTAACCACATGACATATTGAAGGAGAAAATCTTTTATATGAAAATTAAGAATGGATTAATTATTAGCTTAGCTTCTTAATGATGCTGCTGAAGTTGCCGAATCACCTAACTTTAAACAGGTCTTTCCATGTATAAATTCTAGATATATGTCCAGAAACTTGTTTAACTTTAAAATTACTTATTATAACTTTTGTTGTGGAGCCATGAAAGTAACCAAGGTGGAGCTGTTCTTTGTGCCATTGCAACAGTAAAAGCCTATAATCCTTAATAGCCAATGACAACGAAAGTTTAACCTTTGCATTATGCACAGCATGACCATATCTCTGTCAAATGCCCAGTCAAATTTTATAATTGATCGGTCTTTAGTTTTACAAGTACAAATTCTCTTTTGAATTTGGAGAGCAGAGGCTAGCTAGGGGTTCTTAAAGTTGGAGAGCTTAATCAGTATAATGTCCAATGACATCTTCCCAACCCGAAGTTTGCCCTAAAGACAATGTCCTACCCGAAAATTTTCAAAACGACTGTTTGCCACCCACCGTTAAGATCTGTTACATGACATGGTACATGAACTGTAAAGAAGAAAATGCCCTTTTTCTCTTTGAATCTCCTAGAACCCATATCTTATTTGGCCGAAATCGCTTCCAGCCAGGTAGGAGACGTGCAGAAATCGCGCACAAGTGGGGGGCAGCACGCAAGGAGCTGGTTGGGGGCAAAAAAGCAAACAGGTGGTGGGCGTTTTCAAAACCAGAAAATTTTTGGTCATCGGCGGCGGGGAAATCTTATAATCAGTCAACAGCAAACCCAAACACCAAAACGACAATCAATTATGTCTAAACAACTCCAAAATTACGCCAATCAAAATCCCAATCGAAATTATCGCACAAAAACCTTAGGTGGTACCGGCGGTGATGGGTTTTGTAGAGGGCAAGCCGGTGAAGCCTAGGGTGGTGGAAGGTTGGATTGTGGAGGTCGTAAATCGGCCTGAGATGGGCGATCGCGCGAAGCACAAAACACGCAATTACCGGCAGTGTTGAGGTTTGCTAAGAAATTTTGTTTTCAGGTCCTAGAAAATCATGATGTGCTCTGGTATCAATTGTTGGTATTTGCTGGAGAATACTAAGGAAGAAAAAGACTGTAGAGAGAAGGTTATTACTGAAGTTTTTTTTATTATCATTTCATTTACACAGCTGAGAAAGTTTTATACACAAATTGTCTACTGTTACACCTATTTTGCAAGTGGATATTTTTACAAACACAATCCTAACCATTCAAGCTTAACTAATGCAAATACATTACATTAAATGAGCCTTAATCACCGGTTACTTTCACCTAAAACTGTCACATAAACATTTCAAAAAACAGCAGCTCCACCAATTGCTTTCAGCACAGCAGTTTTTTAAACTTGGCGCCAAAAAGTTACATATTCACCCAACTAACTTTTCTTCATTTTCCAGCAAAATATCACTAACTTGAACATATAGTTTCACAAGTAGTTTGTGCAATCCTTTTGATTCTTGCTTTCTTACAGATCTTGTATTCCATTCTTGGTGTTGTTAATGCTTGAGCTTTTGGTGAATACCATTGGTCTTTTGGTTATAG
Organism: Pistacia vera; assembly: GCF_008641045.1. Classification (NCBI taxonomy): domain Eukaryota; kingdom Viridiplantae; phylum Streptophyta; class Magnoliopsida; order Sapindales; family Anacardiaceae; genus Pistacia; species Pistacia vera. The sequence goes on from NW_022196200.1 coordinate 41,035, forward strand.
CATGTAATTAAACAGGCTGGAGAGGAGGTAAATGAAAATTTCCCTATTTTCGTGTGTTCAACGGTTGAACTTCAACCCTTTGTAAAACCTTTTTTTATTTTTTTAAATGAACTATTCAACCATGAAATTTAGCATTTCAGTTTTTGGTGAAAGTATAGCATAGTCTTGTTAAATTATTTTATGAAATCCCATATAATATTAAACGAAGCCATTTCAGAGCTGACAGTTTGTGAGTTTTATGTATAAACAATTGCTTTCAAGTTAAATATAACAATACCAGAAATGGTGATTGATTTGTTAAAATTACACGATGCTGAACCAAAATTATAAAGTCGGCTTCGAGAAAAGTAACTTGATCGACAAATCACTGCAATTGTATGACAGAAAGGAGATAGTGATCAATTTAGGCGGGGTCGAGCATAGCACATGGTCTGCTATCGATATTGCCTAAATGAAACTTGTTACAATATTACATTTGATCCATCAAAAAAATTCTTTCTTTGATAGGATGATGAGCCGAAGCCCCAATAGGCAATAAACAATTACTATTAGCTATACTTTATTATACATTTTGTTAATTTAAGATGATTTGGTTTGATTACGTAAAATTACATATATCAATTGACATAATCTACCTTTCGGGACGCTTGTGGATCCATAAAGTAACCCAACTGGAGCTGTTGTTTGTACCATATTCCAAAAGTAAAAGCTTATAATCCTAATGCTAACCAATTACAACAAAAGCGAATTCTTCACATTATGCCCAGCAGGGCCATATCTCTCTGTCAAATGCCACTCAAATTGGATAATTAATCAGTTTTTAGTGTTACAAGTTAAGTACAAATTCTGGTTTGAATTTGCTTTTTTCTTTTCTTTTTTATACTTTAGAATTAAAGGGTCCAAATATGTATCTCATGTAACACAATTCAACAACTTTATGGAGAAAATTAGTTGATAGTACACCTCAAGTTTGACGACATAATGTCGCATCGCATCCCACATGTTTAAAACAAAGTAACACTTACGCTTTCAAGTCAAAAAAGAGAAGCAAGAAAGAGCAGCAACACAGAAGATACAATACAATGCAAAGTCCAAAAATCACCTAAATCTTGGGAAACACTGAATATTAAGTTTAATCTTTGAACTAAGATTTGGTTTAGATTTAGACGACAGATTTTAGTACATAGCCCGTCGACTTTAGTGGGGTATTATATTTACCTTTTCCGAACCTGTGGGTTGTCATTGTTAATTAACTAAACCTTTCGGTTTCTTATGAGCAATGCTGCCCAAATTACCCTCCAATAGTCACTTCTTATGCCAAACTCATGGATAACCTCAAGAAAGACGTGGAGTGTGGGGTCCCCTCTCGGGAGCACTCTGGTCCCGTCAACTGGGAGCCCACTCACTGGGATATCCTCACCCCTGCAAGTGTGTTTCTTTCGCCTTTCTCACCTCTCGAACACAAGACCTGCAGGCTCAGTATATTGTGACTTGAGAGGTGAGTACCATTGGGCTAAATCTAGAGATGGCGAGGACTACGTCCAGTCAAACACAAGCAAGCTGCGACACCACGGAAAGACCGATGAAGAGGGTCATGTTCGGGGTATGGCAATGTTAATGGGTGGGAAGAGACATGTGGGGTATGCAAATTTTTGTCTAACCATGATCGGCATTGAGCACGAGACTTCGACGATGAGGCAACACTTGGAGAAGAAGCACCCCCAAAGTAATTCAGCAAGGTTCAATTTCAACCGGAACTGGTAATCGAATACAAACTCAACTTAATTTTAATCAAAAAACCTCAACTCTCTCAAACTGGCATTTTAATTCACAGACAGCACGAGAGAGAAGTAGTAAAATACATAGTTGCTAAGACTCTTCCCTTTCTTTATCTCGGAATGTTTTTTTTGTTGATATGATAAAAGACTTTTTGTCCACAATATAGGCCTTTTAGTAATGAATAATTAGAAGGGACATAGAAAAAATTTATACTAAAAATAAGTGATAAACTTAAAAAAGAATTTGAAATTTTTAAATATTTCTATTACACTTACTTTTGACATTGTGCTCTCAATCAAAAACAGATTTTTTGTGTGTCACAATACATTAACTAATCTAATTGGCGTTTGCAACAAAAATTGATAGGTTTTAAACCATTATGCTAAACATAGTGCTAACACTATTTATTTTACAACTATTGAAGTTTTGCAAGATTATTATTAATTGAAAAGTTGTGGTGTTAACGCTTGATAACGCAATTGCTAACACCGCAACAATTTCTTTATTTAAAAGAAATTGGATTTGCTTGGTGAACAATTTTTTTCATCAAAGATGTGCTTGCCACATCATCAATTTATTGTTAAAGTAGTTTTAGAAGCTATACAGGCGAGGAGATAAGGCGCACACGACAATCAAATCATTGTTGGTAGCAATACAAATGAAGATTATGTCAAATATGTCGCCAAGGAGCCATCGGTTCAACCGAAGTTGCAAAAAGCTATTCCAACCGCAAGATAAATTACAGATTTCATCAACAAGAACTATCCGGATGAAGTTGTCAACGATGATGATTCGACGGTTTTTAGTATTTTTATTCATTTCTTAAAGTTTTTTACAATTCCACTAATATTTATTATCTTACTACATTTAGCGTTAGATATTTTACTTTAAATTTGTAAAACTTTTGTTAGACATAATATAATGAAGAATTAAGCGACATTTGTTCACAAATGGAAACAAATACCAGAAATATTGTTATTATATTCCATTCTTATTGTAGATCTTAGGTTTAGATTAACGTATTTACTTGTATAGTTAATGAGATAGGCCAACATACTATATGTTCTTATTTGATAGAATTTAAAAGAAAATTGGAAAGTCTTTTTTCTTTGTATCAAATAGGTTAGTGGAACGCCATCAGAGACGATAGCAGGAAGCTGATGAAGACATTCATCAACATGGATTGAGCATCTGGACGTATATCGGTATATGGAACTTAGTACCTGTGGTGGTGGATGTACCAGCTCTATCCATGCAAACATGAACCAAGTGAGCTACAACGGTACTGCAAATGGACATATCCTAAATACCAGAAGGAGAAACCAAGATGGATGTGCTTCAATGGTGAAAACAAAATGCAAGTTGATTCCCCATTATAGCCCAAATGGCACATGCATTTTATGTGTGCCAGTTTCCACGATTGCATCCAGTCGGCATTCTTGATTAGCGGTTGGATTATTGAGACAAAGATGCTTTTTAACCAATGAGAGGTTGAAGTCATTATATGCTTACGGATTAGACTCATGCAGACAAGAGTATAGTACCATCCTCAAGATCTCGAAGTACTTGACCTCTTCAGAACACATATTGGCGATGTAAATTTCAAGGATGTAAATTAATAATTTAATAAAAGAAATTTATTTAATTGTTTAAGTTTAAATTAATTTGCACATTGCAAACTTATATTTATGCTAAAATTAAATTATTTCTTTAAATTAAAACCACATAAATTTGTAACCAATTAACAATTCATTTATATTTATTTATTATTAAAAAAATTTACAAATCACCCCCTAAAAAATTACATAAACCCTACATAGTTTTCAATTTAGCCGATGTAAAAATTAGGGAGCTAAATGTAATTTTTCAAGTTCATAGAGCCAGTTTCAGGACCAGTCCTATGGTCCATACCTCGTAGGGACTAGTCCGGGCCCTAAGAAATCTCATGACCAAAGACCGGTCCCTGATTATTTGGACCCAAGCCTAGAACCGACTGGGCTTTGGCCTTTCCCACATTATTGCTGATTGCCCTCCTACTCCTAGTTAGTGTCCTTTGAAAGCTATAAACATAGAAGCTTCAGCATACCCAGTATGGATTCTGAATTTTATTCTTTCTTTTTCTTTTTTGGTCAAACATTTGATATCTTAAAGTTTCCAAATTAAACCTACTGTTTTCTAATTATTTTATATAAAAAATTCTATTGCAGGTTGTTCAAACAAGCCGTAATTACATTGTTCATGATCAGATTTCAGGTCTATAAGTATTCCCACATTTTTCATTAGAATTTCACTTTTAAATTAAAGTAAAATCTTTCTACAACGCCAACAAAACTTACACAAGTACTGTTCAAGTATTGAATATATATGTGCTCTGAGGGAAATTTTGAACAACATGGGTTCAATTTCTATTGTAATTACAACATTCTTCTCATCAACCTGATCTTACATAGGTCTTCTGTTCAGCTCATTTTTTTTCCCACAGAGACTCATTAAAACAATGACCGATTTTGCTGGAAAACAAAAACTCCTTGGCTAGTGCTTGAGCGTTTGTTTGGGTTGACTAATGTTTTCGAAGACGAGTCCCTATTCAATATCCCTCCGCTACTTCCGTAATATTTTTTCATCTGATATGCCACCTATACAAGTAGAATTATTCCAAAACCTAAATCAATATCAAGCATAATCTTGATTTATGAGGCATTCATTGCTTTTACCATTGCCTTCAAGGATGAAGAAAGATCGGGATAAGAACCTTTCCCCAGAGCCACAAAAATCAACAAGTCCGGGATCAAGTTTCAAGCTAATGAATCGACGGAGAGCATCTTGGATATGAAATTTGATCTTTTGTGTTAAAATTCCACCATTGCTCATTCAAAGCCGAAATCATTCCCCGTAACCTCATCAACTTAGAGCACATGCTGCCCAAATTACCCACCAATAGTCACTTCTTATGCCAAACTCATGGAAACCTCACTAACACTGAGAAGATGTTGAGATACTTTGCGATGATAGTATTCTACATAACTTGTTGAATCTAGGATGCAACGCGATTTTTCGACAAGTTCTATTGTAACCCCATTCAGAAATATTGTAGGGATTATTTTATATTCATAGTGAATATTTTAACTAGTTTTATAGAAGAATTTCAAAAAGTTTCAATAGGCAAAATGTGAGTGAAAAGACATTTTACCCTTTTCTTTAATTTCTTCTATTACTTTACAAACACGTATTTATCTCGGCATCACATCACGTGTATTGTCCATAACCTTTCTACCACTCTATTCTCATGGCTAGTACACTTAATACATTATATTTATCATACTCACTTTTCACTTGAACACATGATTCTATGTGAAATGACCATTTTGCCCCTATTGAAACTTTTATGGAATTCCTTTATAAAACTAGTTAAATATATTCACTATGACTATAAAATAATCTCTACCATATTTCTTAATGTGTATTACATCTATGTGGATTTGTATTTCAAGAAGTACTTCCATTACTATAAAATTTGCAAGGAAGTGAAAAGTCATCAACAACGATATTGGCCCAAATTGCAGTATTCTTATATGCACAAGCACAGCTACTTTGGCACCCCATGGGCCATTGTTTCTCATATTGCTGCTATTATCCTTTAAATTCTCACCTTCTTAGTTTTTACAGACTGAAGGTTTTAGCAAAGAATCAAGAAAATTCCAGAAGAAATAGAAACGAAATTGAGAGAAAAAATAGCTAAAACTCAACTGAAAAATGTGTATTATTGTAAAGTTAGTCACAAAAATGCCAGAATGACAGGTTATATAATAGATAATCTGTTATATTATACAAAAACAAAACATCACCGTTTCTACACTATTTTTTTAACCTTTACAAACACAACCCTTTCATACTTCTAAAAGTTACAAACTCAAACCTACGCATTACACTATACTATACTCAATATTCCCCCTTAAACTGGAATACTAAAGCTACCTATACAACCACATAACACCTTTATACTAATATCCGCCTATAAACTAAACAGCCTTCGACTATCCAAGTCCACATCTCAAACCTTTAATATTCACATTTATTCTTCTAGCACTCTAACATTACTCCAACATAGTACTGTAGTACCAACAACCTTGGTATACCACAAAACAAACTAATTTTCAATATTACTGATGCTCAGCATATCATATCACCACTTTAGGAAATCAGCTAATCATTACAACAACTAACACCTTAGTTAGGTACATCATGATTATCCCCAGTATCGTTATTTGGTAATGTAGCTGTGACATTTAACTTGTCCCTTAGCATAGCAAACCGAGAACTGGGGAGAGCTTTGGTCAACACATCTGCCATTTGATAGTATGAGGAAATGTATTGAATAGTCAGCAACTTTCTTGTAACCAGCTCTCTTACAAAGTGCACGTCAATCTCAATGTGCTTTGTCCTAACATGAAAAACAGGATTATATGATAGTTCCCCAACACTCATATTATCACACCAAATCACTGGGATATTATTGATTTGAATACCAAGTTGGTTAAATAGGTTTTGAATCCACACTACTTTAGTGGTAGCTTGGCTTAGTGATTGATACTCAGCCTTAGTTGAAGATAAAGGGACCACTTTTTGTTTCCTAAAAGACCATTGAACTAAGTTACCTCCTAGACAAAAAATGTACCCACTGGTGGATCTTTTATCCATTTTATCTCCAGCCTAATTAGCACCTGCAAAAGCTTCTAAGGCAAAAATCTTCTTCCTGGTGAAAAGAATACCATGTTGTAATGTTCATTTAACATACCTCAAAACACATTTACAAGCTGTCCAATGAACTTCAATGGGCTACTGTAAAAATTGACTTGGTTTATTTACAACAAAGGCCAAGTCTAGCCTGGACAATGTCAAATATTGTAACCTACCTACAATGCTTCTATATAGAGTGTCCTGATCAAACACCTTACTTTCTTTTGTTCCAAGCTTAAGGCTAATAGTCATAGGTGTAAAACAAAGCTTAGAATCTGCCATCCTTGCCTTCATTAGTAAATCCTGAGCATATTTGGTCTGTGTAAGAAGCAAACCAGAGGAGTTTCTACTAACTTTAAAACCTAGGAAATATTGGACTGCTCCTAAAGTTTTAAGAGCAAATTTAGCATTCAAGTTAGCTACTAATTTAGAGATCAAATGATCATCATTCCCAGTCACCAAAATGTCATCTACATAGACAAGCAGATACGTTATGGTAGAGTCCTATTTGTAGAAGAATAGGCTAACATCTAACATAGCATTGACAAACCCCCAATCAAGCAACACAAACTTGAGTTTATCAAACCAAGCTCTAGGAGCTTGCTTAAGACCATATAATGCTTTCTGTAATCTGCATACTTGCTGTGGATTATGCTTATGTGATTCAAACTTAGAATGGCCTTCAAGAGGTACATCAACGCCTTTTTGATCAACTCACCATTTATGAAGCATTTTTCACATCCAACTACTGAATGTCCCATCTTTGGTGGACTGCCAATGACAACATTACCTTGATTGTAGCTACTTTGACTACTGGTGAGAAGGTGTCAAAATAGTCCAGACCAGGAGTCTGTTGGAAGCCTTTGGCTACCAGCTTGGCTTTATATTTTTGAAGGGTACCATCAAGGTTCAATTTAGTCTTAAAATCCCACTTTCTGCCAACTACATTCATCCCTTCTTCATATGGAACCAGCTCCCATGTCTTATTTTTCAATAAAGCTTGGTACTTAGATTCCATAGCTTGCTTCCATTTAAGAATTTGTAAGGCTTCAGTAACAAATCTTGGTTTTGTCAAAATATTACTTGAAAAAAACATAGTTGGATAAGCAGTGATTCTTCTGATAGTTTGAGTACCAGTCTTTGAATAGTTAGCATAGGGTGAGTATTTAGAGTTGAAGGAGAAGAACTATTCAAAGTTGAATTTGTATCCTTATGAAGTTGATCAGAAGCAGAGATGGTTGGAAACAGTTATAGTGGACATATTATGCCAGATGATTCAACTACTAGACCTATAGAAGTAGAAAGAGCTATTGGAGAGTTTGAGGTAGCTATAATGGACACATTATGCGTAAATGAACCAACTGTTGGACCTATAGACGTAGAAGGATCTACTAAAGAGATAGTGTTAGCTGAATCATTTAGAGAATCAGTATGCCTATCATTGAGAGAATTAGTGTTCCTAAAGAGATTAGAACTGGAAGATCCTGCTAACAACTCATGTGAATCAGCTAAATTAGAGATACTTTTATCAGAAAAGACAACTAATAGGTCCTGTGAGTCAATTGGTTGGAATTAATGAGTAGTAGTAATAGGAGAACCTTCTGACACCTCATGTGAACCAACTGAATTAGAGTACCTTGTATTAGAGGAATCAACTACTAATTCCTGTGGAAGACTCCAGGATGGAGAAGGTGAAGTCACAGACAAATTTTCTAACACATTCAAGTCTGCAGATGTAAAACCAGTTTTGAAAGGAAAATCCAATTCATTGAACTTCACTTGCGTTGCAATGTAAACTTAACCAGTTGAACTAAAACAAAAATATCCTTTGTGAGTAAGACTATAACCAAGAAAGGCACATTTTTCTATGTAGAAGGCAGGTTTGTGCTTGTTGTAGGGCTTGAGATAAGGGTAGAATCTACATCCAAACACTTTGAGATCATGATAGTTAGGCTCTTCATTAAACAAAACAGCATAAAGAGACACAAATTCAAGAACTAATGTGGACAATCTATTTAGGAGATAAGTGGCTCTACTAAAAGCTGCCCACCAGTAAGCTAATGGCATTCCAACATGAGCCAAGAGGGATAGGCCAAACTTTGTGATAGACCTATGTTTTCTCTCTACCCTTCCATTCTGCTGGTGGAGATATGGGCAAGAATGTCTAAACAAGATGCCATGATGTTGTAGATAACTAGTAAAGGCTCTAAACTCTCCTCCCTAGTCAGTCTGCAATGCTTTTATTTTGTGATTTAACTGTTTTTCTATAAAACAGTGAAATTGGACAAAAGCTGTGTAAGCCTCAAACTTGAGTTTCAAGGGGTAAATCCATGTGAAGCGACTATAGTCATCTACAAAAATAATGTAGTACTTATAACCTTCCCTATAGGTGATAAGAGTTGGACCCCATAGATCAGAGTGAATCAACTCTAAAAGTAATGTAGCCTTGGAAGAAAAAGTAAGAAAATGGCATTGTTGTAGTTTACCATACTAATATGCCTCACAAAGGATTTTTTTATTGCTTTTCAAAGACTGTTTTACATTCAGTTTCTCTAAAACAGTATGAAGAGTTCTAACATTAGGGTGTCCTAATCTTGCATGCCATAGCAAGAGCAAGTCTAAGCTTGCAGTTTTATTTAGCCTGTTAGTATAATTACAAGCACCAATAGAACTATGAGTAATATCACTTGAGTCAGAAATAGCTTTATTACTAACACCACTTGAGACAGAAGCTTCTAATGAGAACAAAAAAAGCAATAGTAGAAGAGCTAGTGAAGTCTAGAGTTGAGTTGACAATGTGAGAGAATTCAAGTTGATACAATCCATCCTTAATAGTGCCTTGAAGCAGTACAACTTTACTGCTTTTGTCCTTTACCAAGCAATGATCAGCATGAAATTCCACAATAATATTATTGTCTCTAGTAATTTGAGAGATGCTTAACAAGTTCTTTGCAATTTTGGGAATACATAGGATATCTCTAAGATGAACAAACCTATGAGTATCAAAAGAGGGAATCAATAGCATACCTGTATGAGTAATTTGGAAGAGATTCTCCATTACCTACTTGCACCTTAAAGTTTTCAGGATAAGTGGATTTGATCACCAAGTTGGATCCATCAGTTATCATGTGCTTTAAGGCCCCAAAATCAATGTAACAGGACTGATCATGGAGTGTTTGTGGAGTAGCTACAACTTGCAATGGTGAGGTTGAACTCAAGAGAGTATCCTTGGTACTTCTTGGTGGCAAACTGCCAGAAGCATCAGTGTTGGTGTTATGGTATATAGGCACAAAAGGATGCTGATTACTTACCATAGATGGATAAGATGCTGTGGGATTATGATACATTTGTGGAACTTTAGAGACTGAATGATCATGAAAATAAACAAAAGAGGTATTAGGCACTTGTGAATTATTTGATGTGTAACCAGAAAAGTTAACATGATTTGGTGCATTTGATGTATAGCTTGTAGCAAATAAAGCCTGATCTAGAGTATTAGATCCTTCAGTAAACAAATTCGATGGAGGAGCTAATGGAGTATAGCCACTTGATTGTGGTTGATGACTGTAATTAGGAGCAACAAATCCTTGATACCCTTGATCAAATCGATAATAGCATTGTATGGTAAAGTGTTTTGTTTTTCCACACACTTGACAAACTAACTTTGGTTTGAAATAACCTCTACCCTTACCTCTTCCTTTCACCAGGTTATTATTAAATTGAGCACCTCTAGAAAAGAATTGTTGTGCATTGGGCGAGTAGTAAGGTCTACTAAAGTTTTGTCCCTAAAAACCATTATTTCCAAAATCAACATATGCTCCTTTGGGATAAGAAAGTGCTTCTGCATGAGTACCAGTATTGGTACCAAGTTGGTAACCATAACCTGGCGCTTGAGATGAGTAGTTTGGCACCAACGGCTTAAGTTCAAATGAAGTGTTCATTACAAAATTAGGTGTAGGGGAGCTACTAGATTCTTGTCTAAAAGCAAGTAAAGCAGAAGTCATATGTTCATGAAAATTAGTCAAACTATTTTGCTGTCACTCCAATCTTATCTCATGCTTATGAAGCATGAATTGAGCTTCCTGAATACTTGCTGTGCTACTATTGTAAGTCAAGTTAGCTAATACTGCATCTTATTTTGATCCAAGACCATCCATAATATATAGTAAGAGCTCCTCATAACTAAGACTAACACCACTAGCTACAAGCTCATATCCTAACTCCATTTTCAGGACATACTCATTGATGCTTAAAGAATCTTTCTTAGTGGTCTGCAACAGATTCCTTAAGTGTAAAGTTTTGGCCTTTGAAAAAGATTAGAAGTGCAATTCCAAGGTATTCCAAATTTCGTAAGAACTTACATATTTAGCTACATGTCTGAATATAGATTCATATATTGATGAGAATAACCAGCTTACCAAACATTGATCAGTTCTTTTCCAATTAAAATGCTTAGGTTTGGTCTTTTTACAATATCCTCAGAATTATCAGGTTTTTCAATAACAAGCATAGGTGGACAAATGTTCTCACTAGTTGTAAAGCCATCAAGATCATGAGATGCAAGTGCTGGAGGAATTTGTGAATGCCAGTGGCTGTAATTCTTCTCTCCAAGTTTTACAAAAATCATAGGAAGTGACGACTAGACACTAGAATTGTTTCCATTTACAGCCCAAGTTTGTTCGATCTCTGGTTTTGAAGTGAGATTAGAAAATTTAGGATTCGATTGAGCCATTGACACTTGTCTATAGCTCTGATACCATGAAGGTTTTAGCAAAGAATCAGGAAAACTCCAGAAGAAACATAAACGAAATTGAGAGAAAAAGGAGCTAAAGCTTAGTTGAAAAATGTGTATTATTGTAAAGTTAGTTACAAAAATGCCAGAATGACGGTTTATATAACAGAGAATCTGTTATATTATACAAAAACAAAACATCACTATTTCTACACTATTTTTTTAACCTTTACAAACACAACCCTTTCATACTTCTAAAAGTTACAAACTCAACCCTGTGCATTACATTACACTATGCTCAATATTCCCCCTTAAATTGGAATGTTAAAGCTACCTATACAACCACATAATACCCTTATACTAATACAGACCTTTTATTAGATTTTTGGTGTTGTAGAAGACCAAAAATGGTAATTTGGTGCCTCCCAATTATTATTTGATCTTCTGTGTCTTATTTTGTAAAATTAATTTGTTGAATCTTTCGTAAACCAAGTCTCTTTTCGATGTTGGAGTGTCATGAATCGAACATAAAAAGCATTTCAGTAAATTAATGAAGATGTTTTGTATAGTATCTTTAGCCTTTTAAGAAACCAAAGAGTGGTTTCCAAAATGACATGGGTTAGAATTTAAAATTTAAAAGCACAGTAGTGTCATTGTATTTAGGAGCCACATGTTGTGCGATGACTGGTTGATAGTTACACACGTGTTTAACGTCGGACACGTCCATTGATGGTTTAATGGTTGACACGTGGACAAAGGGTACATGGGGCATTGTTATGCGTCTATGTGTTGCGTCCACGTATACAATACATGAGTGCCAATTCAGCGAGCAATTTCAGAACCTCTGCTCAAACTTTATCAGCCTCAACTTGAGATGAAAGTTGTTCTTGGAACAGTGACCAAGCAAAGTTCAAACTTCAAAGTATCTAATTCTAATCTAGTTTTAGGTTTAATTAATTAAATTTATTAGTATGTTTCAGTTGAAGCATGGAGTTGGTCTATACAAAGTGATCTTCTTCCACTTCTCACTAATTATAATATTTATTAAGTAGGATGTTTGCCAACGCAATCTGTACACCTTTGGAATAAAGAAACGAACAATATTGGGACTCTCGTATTGGAATCAATCTTTCGACTGAAACAAGCGAAGAATGAAATCTATCTCTAGGATCCACTTTATCTTAATAAACTCTTCCTATTAATAGCCTTTCTGCTAGCAGAGCTTGTTGAATGTTTTGCATATCGTCAAGGGAGATAACGGTACAAACTTTAGTCTGAAATCTTTATTTAAACGTGTTGCCACAATAAAGGTTCATAAATACTGTAGCTAGTGCACTGCAATTTCTGATTGTTTTCTGTAAAACTTTATTTGTTGCAGGTGATCCAGGCGGGAAGGATTGTCAATGATTGGAATTAGAAATCAAAAGAGCGATCGAGTCTGCAAGTAGTTGCATTTGGAACTGGTATGTGGTTTCAACAGTTCATTCTTTTTGTATATAATTAATTTAAAATAAAGCAAATTGTTCACTTATGTTTTATGGATTTTAAATTAGAATCTCGTTACTTTCATTTGGCATTATGTTATAAATACTTTTATACAACTTATATGAATGAACATTGTTCTCAATCATTAGTTAAACAACTGGTCCCTCTGTGCTTTCTTTTCTTCATTTTCCCACATACCTACTTCAGAAAATTAATTACTACATATAAATTTTTACTTTATGTTGTTGTTGTTATTTTTTTGGTATCATTTTATATTAAATGTAATGTTTTTGATTAAATAAATGTTAATTTTATTAAATTAGTATAATTTTTAAAGTATTATTATTTAATAAAAACATCATTCCTAAATTTATTAATATATACAAAAATAATGAGTGAAATAGATTATTGTTGATTATTACAATAAAAAAAAGAAATTTTTAAAGAATATTCTTTTGATGTAATATTTGATATAATAGATTGTAGATGAAATAGTGTTTTACACTAAAATTTGCACCAATTTGGTGCAAAGTTGGAGATGGTCTAAGAGCTAAAAGTCATTTCCCAAATCAAAGTGAAGTATATGCAACATCTACTACGCCAACTCGCACGGTCACAAGTCCAAAGAACTATACAGTCAGCCCACTAAGTATAACTACGGTCTACGCGGACAGATAAACAATTATGAATAGTTATAACTATTATACATCTGGTTGATTAATATTTTTTTATCTCAACCGTGTATTCATGTGATAGTTACTATTAATGTTAAAAGTATTTAACCACATGACTAGTAGGAGAAAATCTTTTATAGAAAATTAGAATGGTTAATTATTACTTAGCTTCTTAATGATGCTGCTGAAGTTGCCGAATCACCTAACTTTGAACAGGTCTTTCCATGTAAAATTCTAGAATTATGTCCGAAACTTGTTTAACTTTAAAATTACTTATTATAACTTTTGTTGTGGAGCCATGAAAGTAACCAAGGTGGAGCTGTTCTTTGTACCATTGCAACTGTAAAAGCCTACAATCCTTAATAGCCAATGGCAACGAAAGTTTAACCTTTGCTTAGGCACAGCATGAACATCTCTCTGTCAAATGCCCAGTCAAATTTTATAATTGATCGGTCTTCAGTTTTGCAAGTATAATTCTCTTTTGAATTTGGAGAGCGAGGCTAGCTAGGGGTCTTAAAGTTGAGAGCTTAATCAGTATAATGTCCAATGACATCTTCCCAACCCGAAGTTTGCCCAAGACAATGTCCTGCCCGAAAATTTTCAAACGACTGTTTCCCACCCACCGTTAAGATCTGTTACATGACATGGTACATACTGTAAGAAGAAAATGCCCTTTTCTTTGAATCTCCTAGAGCCCATATCTTATTTGGCCGAAATCGCTTCCGCCAGGTAGGAGGCGTGCAGAATCGCGCACAAGTGGGGGGCACACGCAAGGAGCTGGTTGGGGGCAAAAAAGCAACAGGTGGTGCGTTTTCAAAACCAAAAATTTTGGTCATCGGCGGCGGGGAAATCTTATAATCAGTCAACAGCAAACCCAAACACCAAAACGACAATCAATTATGTCTAAACAACTCCAAAATTACGCCAATCAAAAATCCCAATCGAAATTATCGCACAAAAACCTTAGGTGGTACGGCGGTGATGGGTTTTGTAGGGCAGCCGGTGAAGCTGGGGGGTGAAGGTTGGATTGTGGAGGTCGTAAATCGGCCTGAGATGGGCGATCGCGCGAAGCACAACAACGCAATTACCGGCAGTGTTGAGGTTTGCTAAGAAATTTTGTTTTCAGGTCCTAGAAAATCATGATGTGCTCTGGTATCAATTGTTGGTATTTGCTGGAGAATACTAAGGAAGAAAAGACTGTAGAGAGAAGGTTATTACTGAATTTTTTTTTATTATCATTTCATTTACACAGCTGAGAAGTTTTATACACAAATTGTCACTGTTACACCTATTTTGCAAGTGGATATTTTTACAAACACAATCCTAACCATTCAAGCTTAACTAATGCAAATACATACATTAAATGAGCCTTATCACCGGTTACTTTCACCTAAAACTGTCACATAAACATTTCAAAAAACAGCAGCTCCACCAATTGCTTTCAGCACGCGTTTTTTAACTTGGCGCCAAAAGTTACATATTCACCCAACTAACTTTTCTTCATTTTCCAGCAAAATTCACTAACTTGAACATATAGTTTCACAAGTAGTTTGTGGCAATCCTTTTGATTCTTGCTTTCTTACAGATCTTGTATTCCATTCTTGGTGTTGTTAATGCTTGAGCTTTTGGTGAATACCATGGTCTTTTGGTTTGCATGTAATTAAACAGCTGGAGAGGAGGTAAATGAAAATTTCCCTATTTTCGTGTGTTCAACGGTTGAACTTCACCTTTGTAAAACCTTTTTTATTTTTTTAAAGAACTATTCAACCATGAAATTTAGCATTTCAGTTTTTGGTGAAAGTATAGCATAGTCTTGTTAAATTATTTTATGAAATCCCATATAATATTAACGAAGCCATTCAGAGCTGACAGTTTGTGAGTTTTATGTATAACAATTGCTTTCAGTTAAATATAACAATACCAGAAATGGTGATTGATTGTTAAAATTACACGGTGCTAACCAAAATTATAAAGTCGGCTCGAGAAAAGTAACTTGATCGGCAAATCACTGCAATTGTATGACAGAAAGGAGATAGTGATCAATTTAGGCAAGGTCGAGCATAGCGCTGGTCTGCTATCGATATTGCCTAAATGAAACTTGTTAAAATTTACTTTGATCCATCAAGAAAATCTTTCTTTGATAGGATGATGACCGAAGCCCCAATAGGCAATAAACAATTACTATTAGCTATACTTTATTATACATTTTGTTAATTTAAGATGATTTGTTTGATTACGTAAAATTACATATATCAATTGACATATCTACCTTTCGGGACGCTTGTGGATCCATAAAGTAACCCATGGAGCTGTTTTTGTACCATATTCAAAAGTAAAAGCTTATAATCCAATGCTAACCAATTACAACAAAGCGAATTCTTCACATTATGCCCAGCAGGGCCATATCCTCTGTCAATGCCACTCAATTGGATAATTAATCAGTTTTTAGTGTACAAGTTAAGTACAAATTCTGGTTTGAATTTGCTTTTTCTTTCTTTCTTTTTATACTAGAATTAAGGGTCCAAATAGTATCTCATGTAAACACATTCAACAACTTTATGGAGAAAATTAGTTGATAGTCACCCTCAAGTTTGACGACATATGTCGCATCCCACATGTTTAAAGAATAACACTTACGCTTTCAAGTCAAAAGAGAAGCAGAAGAAAGAGCAGCAACACAGAAGATACAATACAATGCAAAGTCCAAAAATCACCTAAATCTTGGGAAACACTGAATATTAAGTTTAATCTTTGAACTAAGATTTGGTTAGATTTAGACGACGGATTTTAGTACATAGCCCGTCCTTTAGTGGGTATTATATTTACCTTTTCCGAACCTGTGGGTTGTCATTGTTAATTAACTAAACCTTTCGGTTTTCTATGAGCAATGCTGCCCAAATTACCCTCCAATAGTCACTTCTTATGCCAAACTCATGGATACCTCAAGAAAGACGTGGAGTGTGGGGTCCCCTATTGGGAGCACTCTGGTCCCGTCAACTGGGAGCCCACTCACTGGGATTCCTCACCCCTGCAAGTGTGTTTCTTTCGCCTTTCTCACCTCTCAAACACAAGACCTGCAGGCTCATACATTGTGCCTGAGAGGTGAGTACCATTGGGCATAATCTGAGATGGCGAGGACTACGTCCTTCAAACACAAGCAGCTGCGACACCACGGAAAGACCGATGAAGAGGGTCATGTTCGGTATGGCAATGTTATGGGTGGGAAGAGACATGTGGGATATGCAAATTTTTGTCTAACCATGATCGGCATTGAGCACGAGACTTCGACAATGAGGCACACTTGGAGAAGAACACCCCCAATAATTCAGCAAGGTTCAATTTCAACCGGAACTGGTAATCGAATACAAACCAACTTAATTTTATCCAAAACCTCAACTCTCAAGCTGGCATTTTAATTCACAGACAGCACGAGAGAAAGTAGTAAAATACATAGGTCTAAGGACTCTTCCCTTTCTTTATCTCAGAATGTATTTTTGTTGATATGATTAAAAGACTTTTTGTCCACAATATAGGCCTGTTAGTAGATAATAATTAGAAGGGACATAGAAAATTTATACTAAAATAAGTGATAAACTTAAAAAAGAATTTGAAAATTTTTAATATTTCTATTACACTTACTTCTGACATATGGGCTGCTCAATCAAAAAGATTTTTTGTGTGTCACAATATATTAACTAGATCATAATTGGGCTTTGCAACAAAAATTGATAGGTTTTAAACCATTATATGCTAAACATAGTGCTAACACTATTTATTTTACACCTATTGAAGTTTTGCAGATTATTTTTATGAGAAAGTTTGTGTTTTAACGCAATTGCTAACACCGCAACATTTTCTTATTTAAAAAGAAATTGGATTTGCTTGGTGAAAACAATTTTTTTCATCAAAGATGCGTTTGCCACATCATCATTTGATTGTTAAAGTAGTTTTAGAAGCTATACATGCGAGGATTGATAAGCGCACGCACGACATCAAATTCATTGTTGGTAGCAATACAAGATGGAATGAGTATGTCAAATATTGTCGCCAAGAGGAGCCATCGTTCAACCGAAGTTGCAAAAACTATTCCAACCGCAAGACAAATTATAATTTCATCAACAAGAAGAACTATCCGATGAGTTGTCAACAATGATGATTCGACGGTTTTTAGTATTTTTTATTCATTTCTTAAAGTTTTTTACAATTCCACTAATAAATTAAGTGATATTTATTATCTACTACTAATTTAGCGTTAGATATTTTACTTTAAATTTGTAAAACTTTGTTAGACGTAAATATAATGAAGAATTAAGCGACATTGTTTCACAAATGGAACAAAATACCAGAATATTGGTTAGATATTCCATTCTTATTGTAGATCCTAGGTTTAGATTAAACGTATTACTTGTATAGTTTAATGAGATAGGCCAAACTTATAGTTCTTATTTGATAGAATTTAAAAGAAAATTGGAAAGTCTTTTTCTTTGTATCAGAATAGGTATAGTGGAACGCCCATCAGATCGAGTAGCAGAGCTGATGAAGACATTCATCAACATGGATTGAGCATCTGGACGTATTCAGATATATGGAACTTAGTGCAAAACATGCACACCAGTGAGCTACAACGGTATCTGCAAATGGACTATCCTAATGACCAAGAAGGAGAAACACAAGATGGATGTGCTTCAATGGGGAAACAAAATGCAGTTATTCCCCATTATAGCCCAAATGGCACATGACATTTTTGTGTGCCAGTTTCCATGATTGCATCCGAGTCAGCATTCTTGATTAGCGGTTGGATTATTAAGACAAAAGATGTTTTTTAACCAATGAGATGGTTGAAGTCATTATAGTCTTACGGGATTGACTCATGCAGACAGAAGACTATAGTACCATCCTCAAGATCTCGAAGTACTTGACCTCTCAGAAACACATATTTGAGCGATGTAAATTTCAAGGATGTAAATTAATAATTTAATAAAAAGAATTTATTTAATTGTTTAAGTTTAAATTAATTTGCACATGCAAACATTATATTTATGCTAAAATTAAATTATTTCTTTAAATTAAAACCACATAAATTTGTACCATTAACAATTCATTTATATTTTTACTAATTAATTAAAAAAATTTACAAATCACCCCTAAAAAATTACATAAACCACATAGTTTTCTATTTAGCTGATGTAAAAAATTAGGGAGCTAAATGTAATTTTTCAAGTTCATAAACCAGTTTCAGGACCAGTCCTATGGGTCCATGACCAGTCGTAGGGACTGTCTGGGCCCTAAGAAATCTCATGAGCCAAGACCGGTCCTGATTATTTGGGCCTAAGCCTAGAACCGACTGGCTTTGCCCTTTCCCACATTTATTGCTGATTGCCTTCCTACTTCCTAGTTAGGTGTCCTTTGAAAGCTATAAACATAGAAAGCTTCAGCATACCCAATATGGATTCTGAATTTTTATTCTTCTTTTTCTTTTTTTGGCTCGTAAACATTTGATATCTTAAAGTTTCCAAATTAACCTACTGTTTTCTATTATTTTAATAAAAAAAATCTATTGCAGGTTGTTCAACAACCGTAATACATTGTTCATCATCAGATTCAGGTCTATAAGTATTCCCACATTTTTCATTTAGAATTTCACTTTTAAATTAAAGTAATCTTTCTACAGCCAACACAACTTACACAAGTACTGTTCAAGTAATTGATATATATGGCTCTGAGGAAGTTTTGAACAACATGGGTTCAATTTATATGTAATTACAACATTCTCTCAATCAACCTGATCTTACATAGGTCTTCTGTTCAGCTCATTTTTTTTCCCACGAGAGATTCAATTAAAACCATACCTGATTTTGCTGGAAAACAAAACTCCTTGGCTAGTGCTTGAGCGTTTGTTGGGTGACTAAGGTTTTCGAAGAGAAGTCCCTAATTTAATTCCCTCCGCTACTTCCTATTTTTTTTCATCTGATATGCCACCTATACAGTAGAATTATTCCAAAATTCTAAATTCAATATCAAGCATATTCTTGATTTATTGAGGCATTCATTGCTTTTACCATTCCTTCATTGCCTTCAAGGAATGAAGAAAGATCGGATAGGACCTTTCCCGAGCCACAAAAATCAACAGATCCACAAGTTTCGCTAATGAATCGCGGGAAGCATCTTGGATATAAAATTTGATCAGTTTGTTCTTAAAATTCCACCATTGCTCATTCAAAGCTGAAATCATCCCCGTAACCTCATCAGCTTAGCAACATGCTACCCAAATTACCCACCATAGTCACTTCTTATGCCAAACTCATGGATACCCTCACTGACACTGAGAAAGTGTTAGATACTTTGCGATGATAGTATTCTACTAACTGGTTGAATCTAGAGGATGCACGCGATTTTTCGACAAGCTCTATTGTAATACCCACATTCAAATATGGTAGCGATTATTTTATTTTTATAGTGAATATATTTAACTAGTTTTATAGAGGAATCCATAAAAGTTTCAATAGGGCAAAATGTGAGTGAAAAAACCATTTTACCCTATTCTTTATTCTTTTATTACTTTACAAACACATATTTATCTCGGCATCACATCATGTGTATTGTCCATAACATTCTACCACTCTATTCTCATGGCTAGCTAGCAAACTTATACATTATTTATCAACTCACTTTTCACTTGAATACGTGATTCTGTGTGAAATGATCATTTTACATTATTGAAACTATTATGGAATTCATCTATAAAACTAGTTAATATATTCACTATGATTATAAAATAATCCTACCATATACTGAATGTGGTATTACATCTATATGGATGTGTATTTCAAGAAGTACTTCCATTACTATAAAATTTGCAAGGAAGTGAAAGTCATCAACAACGATGTTGGCCCAAATTGCAGTTTCTTATATGCACAAGCCAACTACTTTGGCAACCCATGGGCCATTGTTTCTCATATTGCTGCTATTATCCATTAAATTCTCACCTTCTTAGTTTTCTTACAGACTGAGGTTTTAGCAAAGAATCAAGAAAATTCCAGAAGAAATAGAAACGAAATTGAAAAAAAAGAGCTAAAACTCAATTGAAAAATGTGTATTATTGTATTTAGTCACAAAAATGCCAGAATGACGGTTAATAATAATAATATGTATATATACAAAACAAAACATCACCGTTTCTACACTATTTTTTAACCTTTACAAACACAACCCTTTCATACTTCTAAAAGTTACAAACTCAAACCTGCGCATTACACTATACTATACTCAATATTCCCCCTTAAACTGGAATATTAAAGCTACCTATACTACCACATACACCTTTATGCTATATCTGCTTGTAAACTAAACAGCCTTCGACTATCCAAGTCCACATCTCAAACCTTTAATATTCAATTTCTTTTGGCACTCTGACATTACTCCAACACAACTATAGATCCAAACACCTTGGTATACCACAAAACCACAAAACACTAATTTTCAATATACTGATGCTCAGCATATCATATCACCACTTCAGGAAAATACTAATCATTACAGCAACTAACGCCTTAGTTAGGTACATCATGATTATCACCAGTATCATCATTTGGTAATACAGCTGTGATATTTAACTTGTCCCTTAGCATAGCAACCGAGAACTAGGAGAGCTTTGGTCAACACATCTGCCATTTGATAGTATGAGGAAATGTTTGAAAAGTCACACCTTTCTTGTAACCAGCTCTCTTACAAAGTGCACGTCATCTCATGTGCTTTATCCTAGCATGAAATAGGATTATATGATAGTTCCCCAGCACTTATATTTCACACCAAATCACTGGATATTATTGATTTGAATACCAAGTTCCTTAATAGGTTTTGAATCCACACTACTTATTGGTAGCTTGGCTTAGCGATTGATACTCAGCCTTAGTTGAAGATAAAAACCACTTTTTGTTTCCTAGAAGACCATTGAACTAAGTTCCCTCCTAGACAGACAATATACCAACTATGTGATCTTTTATCCATTTCATCTCCAGCCCAATCAGCACTGTCAAAAGCTTCTAAGGCAAAACCTTCTTCCTGATGAAAAGAATACCATGCTGTAATGTTCATTTAACATACCTCAAAACACGTTTACAAGCTGTCCATAAACTTAGTGGGCTACTGTAATGACTTGGTTTATTTACAACAAAGGCCAAGTCTAGCCTGGATAATGTCACTATTGTACACCTACCCATGCTTCCATATAGTGTGTGATCAAACACCTTACTTTCTTTTGTTCCAAGTTGAGGCCAGTAGCCATGGTGTAGAACAAGGCTTGAATCTGCCATCCTCTGCCTTCATTGTAAACTGAGCAATTTGGTCTGTGTAAGAAGCAACCCAGAGGAATTCTACTAACTTTAAAACCTAGGAAATATTGGACTACTCCTAAATTTTAAGAGCAAATTTAGCATTCAAGTTAGCTACTAATTTAGAGATCAAATGATTATCTTCCTAGTCACCAAAATGCATCTACATAGACAAGCATATACATTATGGTGAATCCTGTTTATAGAGAATAAGCTAACTCTAACGTAGAATTGACAAACCCCCAATCAAGCAACACATACTTGAGTTTATCAAACAAGCTCTAGGACTTACTTAAGACCATATAATGCTTCTGAATCTGCATACTTGCTATGGATTATGCTTATGTGATTCAAGATGACATCCAGAGGTACATACACCTTTTCGTCAACTCACCATTATGAAGTATGTTCACATCCAACTGCTGAATGTCCCATCTTGGGGGACTGCCAAGGTCAACATTACCCTGATTGTAGCTGCTTTTGACTATTGGTGAGAAGGTGTCAAAATAGTCCAGACCGGAGTCTGCTGGAACCTTTGGCTACCAGCTTGGCTTTATATTTCTGAGGGTACCATCAAGGTTCAATTTAGTCTTAAAAACCCACTTACTGCCAACTACATTCATCCATTCTTCATATGAACCACTCCCATGTCTTATTTTTCAATAAAGCTTGGTACTTAGATTCCATAGCTTGCTTCCATTCAAGAATTTGTAAGACTTCAGTAACAGATCTTGGTTTTGTCAAATATTATTTGAAAAAAGCACAGTTGGATAAGCAATGATTCTTCTGATATTTTGAGTACCGGTCTTTGAATAGTTAGCATAGGGTGAGTATTTAGAGTTGAAGGAGGAGACTATTTGTTGACCAGTCGTCATGGCCACAAAATTAACCTAAATACCACAGTTAGTGGTAATAGGGTCGAATCCACAAGGACAGACTAACACCTAATGTATTTTGAGTAGCAGAAATGAAATTGCAATTGATTAATGAAACTAAACAAACTAAATGCAAATAATAAAAGTGAAATTAAAACTAATAAAGACTTTTATAATAAAATGTTGCCGTTTCGGTTTTGGTTCGACACGAGACCGCTCACACAATTCTCCTCCACCCTCTACATCCCCTAAACCTACAAGCAGGTAAATCAATGAAATGGCTTCCCGGCACTCTAGGTATAATCTATCCTGTCTCACCGGATCACTCAAGTTCGATTGGTTAAAGACTACATTGAACGCCGTAAACGCTACAGGCAATACCACTAGTTGGTACGCGATAACAAATACAATTTGTCAACATGTATATTCCAATCACACCAACTTCACATAAACGCAACAATAGTAGAAATTAAATATAATCCGAACGCAACTCAATTACAATCGATGCAAAGTAATGAAAACAATATTCATCATTTAATTATTTAAACCAACGTTTATCATTCAGCGAGTTCTATGAAAACATTAATCATATAGACAATAATATCATCACAAGTTATGCTCAATCATTTAAAGTAGCAATCAAACATGAAACAAAACAATATATCCGAAGCACAATACTACCAAATGTTCTATAATCGGGCTCATCCACTAGTTTAGAGCTATGAAGCAGTCGAGAGTCAATCTCAATCTCGCCTATGCTGTAACAGACAACCGGGAACTTAGCCGCTCATGTGGTGATGACGGAGGTTGAAACATGGAAACGAAGCTGATCATGGCAGAGAGGAGGTAACGCGACGCGATATGATCCGAGAAGGGTTCGAAAAGACCAACGGACAACCCGAAATATGAACAGCCGCACTCGCCAAAACGTTAATTTTCCATGTGTTCTCCTGAAAACGGTGGCAGAAAATGGGATCCGAAGGTACCGTGGAAAGCTCTGGTGATGGGGAGTTTCAGATTAGGTCCTGGGGAGTGAAAAGTCACTGGAAATGAGCAGGATCTTGGCTGGAAGATGAAGAGTCGCGCTGGCTATTTGGCGGATTCCGGCATTTTTTGCGGCGGCTGAAGCTTGGAAAGGAGAGATCCGGCCGTGGGAAGATAGATCGGTCTTGGGCCAACGTCATCGAAAAATGGCCCAACATGGTTGGAATGTGAAGCATCGCCGGAAAACTGGCGTGATTTGCGGTGGAGATGCGTTATCACGAGGGTGATGACGGGATGATGGTCCGGAGTAAGGGAAGCCAAGTCGTCGGAAAAGGATATGAAAGGTCGCCGAAGTTTGATCAGAGAAGGTGAAGGTTTTTGTGGCGGCAGCCACCCAATCTGCGTCTTTGCACTGCAGTTTTATACAAAATGGCAACTTTTCATTTGGTCCCTGCATGATTGAAACATGACAAATTAGCCCCTTGAACATGACATTTTACCCCCTGACAGCATAAATGAGACAAAATCACCCCTAATTCATAAACCGCAACCTATATCAACTCACACCCATTTCCAAATTCATCCCAAATATACTAAATTAGTAAGAAAACTCAAAATAGGATTTTATACATAAATTCATAATTTCTCTTAATTGTCTCAATATAACTTCAATTCAATTACATATGAGATCTTTTTATCAGCAAATTCATCTTCATGACTCTAACATTATCGAGTTGAATTTGTATCTTATGAAGTTGATCAGAAGCTGAGATGGTTGGAACAGCTATAGTGGACATATTATGCCAGATGATTCAACTACTGGACCTATAGAAGTAGAAAGAGTACTAGAGAGTTTGAGGTAGCTATAATGGACACATTAGCATAGATGAACCAACTGTTGGACCTATAACGTAGAAGGATCTACTGAAGAGATAGTGTTAGCTGAATCATTCAGAAATAGTACGCCTATCATTGGAATTAGTGTTCCTAAGAGAACAGAACTGGAAGATCCTGTTAACAACTCATGTGAATCAGCTTAATTAGAATATTTTTATCAGAAAAGATAACTAATAGGTCTTTGAGTCAATTGTTAGAATTAATGAGTAGTAGTAATAAGAGAAACTTCTGACACCTCATGTGAACCAACTGAATTAGAGTACCTTGTATTAGAGGAATCAAGTACTAATTCGCATGGAAGACTCCAGGATGGAGAAGGTGAAGTCACAGACAATTTTCTGCACATTCAAGTCTGCAGATGTAACCATTTTTGAAAGAAAATCCATTCTTGAACTTCACTTGCTTTGCAATGTGAATCAACCATTGAGCTAAACAAAAATATCCTTTGTGAGTGAGACTATACCAAGAAAGGCACATTTTTCTATTGAGGCAAGTTTGTGCTTGTTGTAAGGCTTGAGATAATGGAGCAGCTACATCCAACACATTTGAGATCATCATATTTAGGCTCTTTATTACACAAAACAACATAGGAAACACAAACCAAGAACTAATGTGGACAGTCTGTTTAGGAGATAAGTGGCTCTAACAAAGTTGCCTGCCAGTAACTAATGGCATTCCAACATGAGCCAGAGAGGATAGGCCAAACTTTGTTATGACCTGTGTTTCTCTCTACCCTCCTATTCTTTGGTGAAGATATGGGCATGAATATCTAAACAAATGCCATGATGTTGTGATAACCGTAAAGGCTCTAAACTCTTATCCCTAGTCAGTCTGCAATGCTTTTATTTGTTTTAACTGCTTTTCTATAAAACAGTGAAATTGCAAAAGCTGTGTAGCCTCAAACTTGATTTTCAAGGGTAAATCCATGTGAAGCATAGTCATCTACAAAAATAATGTAGTACTTTAACCTCCCTAGAGTGATAAGAGTTGGACCCCATAGATCAGAGTGAATCAACTCTAAATAATGTAGCCTTAGAGGAACAGGAAAATGGTGTTGTTGTAGTTTACCATACTAATATGCCTCACAAAAGTTTTTTTTTTGCTTTTCAAGATTGTTTTACATTCAATTTCTCTAAAACAGCATAAAGTTTCAACATTAGGGTGTCCTAATCTTGCATGCCATAGCAAGAGCAAGTCTAAGCTTGCAATTTTATTTAGCTTGTTAGTAGAATTCACACCAATAGAACTATGAGTAATATCACTTGACTCAGAATTTCTTTATTACTAACACCACTTGAGACAAAATCAATAGAAGCTTCAATAGGACAAAAAGCATAGTACAAGAGCTATTGAAGTCTATATAGTTGAGTTGACAATGTGAGAGAGTTCAAGTTGATACAATCTATCCTTACAGTGCCTTGAAGCAGTACAACTTTACAGCTTTGGTCCTTTAACAAGCAAAGATCATTATGAAATTCCACAATAACATTATTTGTCTTTAGTAATTTGAGAGATGCTTAACAAGTTCTTTGCAATTTTGGAATACATAGGATATCTCTAAGATGAATAACCTATGAGTTCAAAAGAGGGAATCATAGCATACCTGTATGAGTAATTTGGAGAGATTCTCCATTACCTACTTGCACCTTAGAGTTTTCAGGATAAGCGGATTTGATCACCAAGTTGGATCCATCAGTTATCATGTGATTTGAGGCCCCAAATCAATGTAACAGGACTGATCATGGAGTGTTTGTGGAGTAGCTATAACTTGCAATGGTGAGGTGAACGCAAGAGAGAATCCTTGGTACTTCTTGGTGGCAAACTACCAAAGCTCAATGTTGGTGTTATGGTATATAGGCACAAAGATTTGTTACTTACCGTAGATGGTGAGATGCTGTAGGATTATGATACTTTGTGGAACTTTAGAGACTGAATGATCATGAAATAAATAAAGAGGTATGGCACTGTGAATTATTTGATGTGTACCCAGAAAAGTTAACATGATTTGGTGCATTTAATGTATAGTTGTAGCAAATAAAGCCTGATCTAGAGTATTAGATCTTCAGTAAACAAATTCATGGAGGAGCTGATGGAGTATAGCCACTTGATGTGGTTGTGACTATAATTAGGAGCAACAAATCCCTGATCACTCTTGATCAAATCAATGATAATATTGTACGGCAGGTGTCTTTTTTTTCCACACACTTGACACAAACTTTGGTTTGAAAAACCTCTAACCCTACCTCTTCCTTTCACCAGGTTATTATTAAATTGAGCACCTCTAGTAAAGAATTGTTGTGCATTAGGTGAGTAGTAAGGTCTACTAAAGTTTTGTCCCTAACACCATTATTCCAAAATCAACATGTGCTATGGATAAAAAGTGCTTCTTGCAAGAGTACCAGTATTGGTACCAAGTTGTAACCATAACCTGGTGCTTGAGATGAGTATTTTTGGCGCCCACGAAAATGTGCACATTTACCCAGCCTCTAAATTTTTGTAGAGCCTCTGCAGCAGAGGCTAGCTAGGGGTTCTTGGAGTTGGAGAGCTTAATTAGTATAACCCAGAAGAGTTACGTACATACCCACAGGTCAGTATGATTTTGCTTGAAAACCAAATTCCTTGGATGGTGCTTGAGCGTTTGTTTAGCTTGACCAAACTTTCTCCCGACGAACCCCTAACCCAACTTGCCCTTAAATTCTTCAGTAATATACTCTCATCCAAAGAACCATCTGTTGCACCAAACCAATTCCAAGATATCGAGATCAAACATATCCTTGACTTGTTGAGGCATTTATTGCTTATACCATTATCATCGGGTAAGTTCGAAGGAGAGCCCACGGAATGGGAACCCATCCCTTGTGCTACAAAGATGAACGAGGCCGGTATCAAGTTTACGAAAGCATATGCCGATAGCATCTTGGATATAAACTTTAAAAATGGTCGAGATTCCTCCTCTGTCTATTCAAGAGAAAACCGAAACAATCCTCCGAAACCTCATCAGCTTTGACCAATGTTGTCCAAGTTATCTACCCATAGTCACTTCTTATGTGATATTCATGGGTAATCTCATTGACACCGAGAAAGATGTTGAGATACTTAGCGAGCACGATATTATTGATAACTGGTTGTATCCTGAGGATGCAAAGCAATTCTTCAAGAAGCTATACCATGGTGCATATGCGAGGCAGTTCTTTTATCTTGGCATTTGCTGGCAAGTGAACAGACATCGTAAATACTGGTGGCCGAGGTGGCGCGCGCTTTATGTATTTAAACACCTTCACCACCCCCTGGGCTACGGTTGCTGCAATCTTTTTGATTCTCGAATTCTCGCAGACTTTGTATTCCATTCTGGGTGTCATGGAAGATAAAAAGAGTTAATGCTTGAGTGCTTCGTGACGACCATTAATTTGCTAGGAGTTTGATGAAGAACTTGATAATTGAATGCTTATCAGTTTATTTGTGTTTGTTTCCTGCAAGGGCCTGTCTGTTTTTGAGGAAAGTGTTTTGTGACTTATTTGGTGTGAAATTTGATCTGGATTAAAATGTTTTGCCTAATGAGCTCAGCATTAAGATGCTTTTTAGTTTGATTTTGATGAAGTAGGGTGAAGATCTCCGTATTAAAATGTTTTTTAGGTTGATATTGGTCAAGTGGGATGAAGAAATTGGTAATTGTATGAAGATTTATTATAATTTGTTTTCTTTCAGAATTTATAGTTTTTATTCATATGTAAGATTAAATTTGCCAAAGACAAAAGTATATATTTAATTGGAAACTAACGAAATGAGAAGTAAGGGCATCTCCAACCCACACCATTTTGGTGAGTTTCAACCCAACACTAAGGGCATCTCCAACCCAAGCCATTTTGGTATAAAAAAACACCAAAATGGCGTGGGTTTGGGCTCCAACCCAGCGCTAAGCGCCATGCCAATTTGGTGTGGTGCTACAGTGCTGCGCCAAATTTGGTGCAGCACTGTAGCGCCATACCAAATTGTCGTGGCACTGTAGCACCATTATTATTATTATTTTGGTTAAGTTAATTTTATTATTAAATTTTACACCAAAAATCATACCAAATTTGATTATTATTTATAATAATACATTCATAATAATGATATAATTCAAAAAATGATGAAAAATTAAAAATAAAACTTTATTCAATGCAAATATTAAACTCCAATAAGTCAAAATAAAAATTAACACTAATTTAAAAACACTAAATCTAAAAAACTTGAATGGACAACACATCTTTTTGAGCTTGAATGGACAATATGGAAGTTTACCATGCTCTTCGAAATGCATTAATTGATCATTTGTGGGAAGAACATACTAATTCGTAAAATTAAATTACTATCAATATGGAATTTTACTTTTATATTGTTGTTTTTTTTTTTTTTTTTTTGTGGTATCATTTTATATTAGATGTAATGTTTTTTTTATATTAAATGTAATGTTTATTTGATTAAATAAATGCTGAATTTTATTAAATTAATATAATTTTCAAAGTAATTATTATTTAATAAAAATATCATGGGTGTGGGCTTCAACCCAACGCTAAGTGCCACGCCAATTTGGCGCAGCGCTGTAGCGCCACACCAAATTGGTGTGGCACTGTAGCACCATATTTTTTATTTTTTATTTTTTTGGTTAAGTTAATTTTATTATTAAATTTTACACCAAAAATCACACCAAATTTGATTATTTATATTTAATTTAATTTGATTATTATTTATAATAATACATTCATAATAATGATATATTCAAAAAATGATGAAAAATTAAAAATAAAACTTTATTCAATGCAAATATTAAACTATAATAAGTCAAAATATAAATTAACACTAATTTAAAAACACTAAATCTAAAAAGCTTGAATGGACAACACATCTTTTTGAGCTTGAATGGACAATACAGAGGCTCAACATGCTTTTTGAAATGTATTAATTGATCATTTGTGGAAAGAACATACTAATTCAGAAAATTAAATTACTATCAATATAAAATTTTACTTTTATGTTGTTGTTGTTATTTTTTTTGGTATCATTTTATATTAAATGTAATGTTTATTTGATTAAATAAATGTTAAATTTTATTAAATTAGTATAATTTTTAAAGTAATTATTATTTAATAAAAACATCATTCCTAATATTTAATTAATATATACAAAAATAATGAGTGAAATAGATTATTTGTTGATTATTACAATAAAAAAAAAGAATATTTTAAAGAATATTCTTTTTGATGTAATATTTGATATAATAGATTGTAGATGAAATAGTGTTTTACACTAAAATTTGCACCAATTTGGTGCAAAGTTGGAGATGGTCTAAGAGCTAAAAGTCATTTCCCAAATCAAAAGTGAAGTATATGCAACATCTACTACGCCAACTCGCACGGTCAACAAGTCCAAAGGAACTATACAGTCAGCCCACTAAGTTATAACTACGGTCTACGCGGACAGATAAAACAATTATGAATAGTTATAACTTATTATACATCTGGTTGATTAATATTTTTTTATCTCAACCGTGTATTCATGTGATAGTTACTATTAATGTTAAAAGATTATTTAACCACATGACATATTGAAGGAGAAAATCTTTTATATGAAAATTAAGAATGGATTAATTATTAACTTAGCTTCTTAATGATGCTGCTGAAGTTGCCGAATCACCTAACTTTGAACAGGTCTTTCCATGTATAAATTCTAGATATATGTCCGGAAACTTGTTTAACTTTAAAATTACTTATTATAACTTTTGTTGTGGAGCCATGAAAGTAACCAAGGTGGAGCTGTTCTTTGTACCATTGCAACTGTAAAAGCCTACAATCCTTAATAGCCAATGGCAACGAAAGTTTAACCTTTGCATTATGCACAGCATGAACATCTCTCTGTCAAATGCCCAGTCAAATTTTATAATTGATCGGTCTTCAGTTTTGCAAGTATAAATTCTCTTTTGAATTTGGAGAGCAGCGGCTAGCTAGGGGTTCTTAAAGTTGGAGAGCTTAATCAGTATAATGTCCAATGACATCTTCCCAACCCGAAGTTTGCCCTAAAGACAATGTCCTGCCCGAAAATTTTCAAAACGACTGTTTCCCACCCACCGTTAAGATCTGTTACATGACATGGTACATGAACTGTAAAGAAGAAAATGCCCTTTTCTCTTTGAATCTCCTAGAGCCCATATCTTATTTGGCCGAAATCGCTTCCAGCCAGGTAGGAGGCGTGCAGAAATCGCGCACAAGTGGGGGGCAGCACGCAAGGAGCTGGTTGGGGGCAAAAAAGCAAACAGGTGGTGGGCGTTTTCAAAACCAGAAAATTTTTGGTCATCGGCGGCGGGGAAATCTTATAATCAGTCAACAGCAAACCCAAACACCAAAACGACAATCAATTATGTCTAAACAACTCCAAAATTACGCCAATCAAAATCCCAATCGAAATTATCGCACAAAAACCTTAGGTGGTACCGGCAGTGATGGGTTTTGTAGAGGGGAAGCCGGTGAAGCTTAGGGTGGCGGAAGGTTGGATTGTGGAGGTCGTAAATCGGCCTGAGATGGGCGATCGCGCGAAGCACAAAACACGCAATTACCGGCAGTGTTGAGTTTTGCTAAGAAATTTTGTTTTCAGGTCCTAGAAAATCATGATGTGCTTTGGTATCAATTGTTGGTATTTGCTGGAGAATACTAAGGAAGAAAGAGACTGTAGAGAGAAGGTTATTTTTTTATTATCATTTCATTTACACAGGCGGGAAAGTTTTATACACAAATTGTCCACTGTTGCACCTACTTTGCAGTGGATATTTTTACAAACACAATCTTAACCATTCAAGCTTAACTAATCCAAGTACATTATATTAAATGAGCCTTAATCACCGGTTACATTCACCTAAAACTGTCTCATAAACATTTCAAAAAACAGCAGCTCCACCAATTGCTTTCAGCACAGCAGTTTTTTAAACTTGGCGCCAAAAAGTTACATATTCACCCAACTAACTTTTCTTCATTTTCCAGCAAAATATCACTAACTTGAACATATAGTTTCACAAGTAGTTTGTGCAATCCTTTTGATTCTTGCTTTCTTACAGATCTTGTATTGCATTCTTGGTGTTGTTAATGCTTGAGCTTTTGGTGAATACCATTGGTCTTTTGGTTATAGCATTAGCATGTAATTAAACAGGCTGGAGAGGAGGTAAATGAAAATTTCCCTATTTTCGTGTGTTCAACGGTTGAACTTCAACCCTTTGTAAAACCTTTTTTTATTTTTTTAAATGAACTATTCAACCATGAAATCTAGCATTTCAGTTTTTGGTGAAAGTATAGCATAGTCTTGTTAAATTATTTTGTGAAATCCCATATAATATTAAACGAAGCCATTTCAGAGCTGACAGTTGGTGAGTTTTATGTGTAAACAATTGCTTTCAAGTTAAATATAACAATACCAGAAAGGGTGATTGATTTGTTAAAATTACACGATGCTGAACCAAAATTATAAAGTCGGCTTCGAGAAAAGTAACTTGATCGACAAATCACTGCAATTGTATGACAGAAAGGAGATAGTGATCAATTTAGGCGGGGTCGAGCATAGCACATGGTCTGCTATCGATATTGCCTAAATGAAACTTGTTACAATATTACATTTGATCCATCAAAAAAATTCTTTCTTTGATAGGATGATGAGCCGAAGCCCCAATAGGCAATAAACAATTACGATTAGCTATACTTTATTATACATTTTGTTAATTTAAGATGATTTGATTTGATTACGTAAAATTACATATATCAATTGACATAATCTACCTTTCGGGACGCTTGTGGATCCATAAAGTAACCCAACTGGAGCTGTTGTTTGTACCATATTCCGAAAGTAAAAGCTTATAATCCTAATGCTAACCAATTACAACAAAAGCGAATTCTTCACATTATGCCCAGCATGGCCATATCTCTCTGTCAAATGCCACTCAAATTGGATAATTAATCAGTTTTTAGTGTTACAAGTTAAGTACAAATTCTGGTTTGAATTTGCTTTTTTCTTTTCTTTTTTATACTTTAGAATTAAAGGGTCCAAATATGTATCTCATGTAACACAATTCAACAACTTTATGGAGAAAATTAGTTGATAGTACACCTCAAGTTTGACGACATAATGTCGCATCCCACATGTTTAAAAGAAGTAACACTTACGCTTTCAAGTCAAAAAAGAGAAGCAAGAAAGAGCAGCAACACAGAAGATACAATACAATGCAAAGTCCAAAAATCACCTAAATCTTGGGAAACACTGAATATTAAGTTTAATCTTTGAACTAAGATTTGGTTTAGATTTAGACGACGGATTTTAGTACATAGCCCGTCGACTTTAGTGGGGTATTATATTTACCTTTTCCGAACCTGTGGGTTGTCATTGTTAATTAACTAAACCTTTCGGTTTCTTATGAGCAATGCTGCCCAAATTACCCTCCAATAGTCACTTCTTATGCCAAACTCATGGATAACCTCAAGAAAGACGTGGAGTGTGGGGTCCCCTATTGGGAGCACTCTGGTCCCGTCAACTGGGAGCCCACTCACTGGGATATCCTCACCCCTGCAAGTGTGTTTCTTTCGCCTTTCTCACCTCTCGAACACAAGACCTGCAGGCTCAGTACATTGTGACCTGAGAGGTGAGTACCATTGGGCTAAATCTAGAGATGGCGAGGACTACGTCCAGTCAAACACAAGCAAGCTGCGACACCACGGAAAGACCGATGAAGAGGGTCATGTTCGGGGTATGGCAATGTTAATGGGTGGGAAGAGACATGTGGGATATGCAAATTTTTGTCTAACCATGATCGGCATTGAGCACGAGACTTCGACAATGAGGCAACACTTGGAGAAGAAGCACCCCCAAAGTAATTCAGCAAGGTTCAATTTCAACCGGAACTGGTAATCGAATACAAACTCAACTTAATTTTAATCCAAAAACCTCAACTCTCTCAAGCTGGCATTTTAATTCACAGACAGCACGAGAGAAAGTAGTAAAATACATAGTTGCTAAGGACTCTTCCCTTTCTTTATCTCAGAATGTATTTTTGTTGATATGATTAAAAAGACTTTTTGTCCACAATATAGGCCTGTTAGTAGATGAATAATTAGAAGGGACATAGAAAAAATTTATACTAAAAATAAGTGATAAACTTAAAAAAGAATTTGAAAATTTTTAAAATATTTCTATTACACTTACTTTTGACATATGGGCTGCTCAATCAAAAACAGATTTTTTGTGTGTCACAATACATTAACTAGATCATAATTGGGCTTTGCAACAAAAATTGATAGGTTTTAAACCATTATATGCTAAACATAGTGCTAACACTATTTATTTTACAACTATTGAAGTTTTGCAAGATTATTTATTAATTGAGAAAGTTGTGGTGTTAACGCTTGATAACGCAATTGCTAACACCGCAACAATTTCTTTATTTAAAAAGAAATTGGATTTGCTTGGTGAAAACAATTTTTTTCATCAAAGATGCGTTTGCCACATCATCAATTTGATTGTTAAAGTAGTTTTAGAAGCTATACATGCGAGGATTGATAAGGCGCACACGACAATCAAATTCATTGTTGGTAGCAATACAAGATGGAATGAGTATGTCAAATATTGTCGCCAAGAGGAGCCATCGGTTCAACCGAAGTTGCAAAAAGCTATTCCAACCGCAAGACAAATTATAGATTTCATCAACAAGAAGAACTATCCGGATGAAGTTGTCAACAATGATGATTCGACGGTTTTTAGTATTTTTTATTCATTTCTTAAAGTTTTTTACAATTCCACTAATAAATTAAGTGATATTTATTATCTTACTACTAATTTAGCGTTAGATATTTTACTTTAAATTTGTAAAACTTTTGTTAGACGTAAATATAATGAAGAATTAAGCGACATTGTTTCACAAATGGAAACAAAATACCAGAAATATTGGTTAGATATTCCATTCTTATTGTAGATCCTAGGTTTAGATTAAACGTATTTACTTGTATAGTTAATGAGATAGGCCAACATACTATAGTTCTTATTTGATAGAATTTAAAAGAAAATTGGAAAGTCTTTTTTCTTTGTATCAGAATAGGTATAGTGGAACGCCCATCAGAGACGAGTAGCAGGAAGCTGATGAAGACATTCATCAACATGGATTGAGCATCTGGACGTATGTCGATATATGGAACTTAGTACCTGTGGTGGTGGATGTACCAGCTCTATCTCATGCAAACATAAACCAAGTGAGCTACAACGGTATCTGCAAATGGACATATCCTAAATGACCAAGAAGGAGAAACACAAGATGGATGTGCTTCAATGGTGGAAACAAAATGCAAGTTGATTCCCCATTATAGCCCAAATGGCACATGACATTTTATGTG
This sequence comes from Pistacia vera, assembly GCF_008641045.1. NCBI lineage: Eukaryota > Viridiplantae > Streptophyta > Magnoliopsida > Sapindales > Anacardiaceae > Pistacia > Pistacia vera. The sequence continues at coordinate 75,922 of NW_022196200.1, forward strand.
TGCCAGTTTCCATGATTGCATCCGAGTCAGCATTCTTGATTAGCGGTTGGATTATTGAAGACAAAAGATGTTTTTTAACCAATGAGATGGTTGAAGTCATTATATGCTTACGGGATTGGACTCATGCAGACAGAAGACTATAGTACCATCCTCAAGATCTCGAAGTACTTGACCTCTTCAGAAACACATATTTGAGCGATGTAAATTTCAAGGATGTAAATTAATAATTTAATAAAAAGAAATTTATTTAATTGTTTAAGTTTAAATTAAATTTGCACATTGCAAACATTATATTTATGCTAAAATTAAATTATTTCTTTAAATTAAAACCACATAAATTTGTAACCAATTAACAATTCATTTATATTTATTTACTAATTAATTAAAAAAATTTACAAATCACCCCCTAAAAAATTACATAAACCCTACATAGTTTTCAATTTAGCTGATGTAAAAAATTAGGGAGGCTAAATGTAATTTTTCAAGTTCATAGAACCAGTTTCAGGACCAGTCCTATGGGTCCATGACCAGTCGTAGGGACTAGTCCGGGCCCTAAGAAATCTCATGAGCCAAAGACCGGTCCCTGATTATTTGGACCCAAGCCTAGAACCGACTGGGCTTTGGCCTTTCCCACATTTATTGCTGATTGCCCTCCTACTTCCTAGTTAGGTGTCCTTTGAAAGCTATAAACATAGAAAGCTTCAGCATACCCAAGTATGGATTCTGAATTTTTATTCTTTCTTTTTCTTTTTTTTGGTCGTAAACATTTGATATCTTAAAGTTTCCAAATTAAACCTACTGTTTTCTAATTATTTTATATAAAAAAATCTATTGCAGGTTGTTCAAACAAGCCGTAATTACATTGTTCATCATCAGATTTCAGGTCTATAAGTATTCCCACATTTTTCATTTAGAATTTCACTTTTAAATTAAAGTAAAATCTTTCTACAAGGCCAACACAACTTACACAAGTACTGTTCAAGTAATTGATATATATATGGCTCTGAGGGAAATTTTGAACAACATGGGTTCAATTTATATGTGTAATTACAACATTCTTCTCAATCAACCTGATCTTACATAGGTCTTCTGTTCAGCTCATTTTTTTTCCCACGGAGATTCAATTAAAACCATGACCTGATTTTGCTGGAAAACAAAAACTCCTTGGCTAGTGCTTGAGCGTTTGTTTGGGTTGACTAAGGTTTTCGAAGAGAAGTCCCTAATTTAATATCCCTCCGCTACTTCCGTAATATTTTTTCATCTGATATGCCACCTATACAAGTAGAATTATTCCAAAATCCTAAATTCAATATCAAGCATATTCTTGATTTATTGAGGCATTCATTGCTTTTACCATTGCCTTCATTGCCTTCAAGGAATGAAGAAAGATCGGGATAAGAACCTTTCCCCAGAGCCACAAAAATCAACGAGTCCAGGATCAAGTTTCAGGCTAATGAATCGGCGGAGAGCATCTTGGATATAAAATTTGATCAGTTTGTGTTCTTAAAATTCCACCATTGCTCATTCAAAGCTGAAATCATTCCCCGTAACCTCATCAGCTTAGAGCAATGCTACCCAAATTACCCACCAATAGTCACTTCTTATGCCAAACTCATGGATAACCTCACTGACACTGAGAAAGATGTTGAGATACTTTGCGATGATAGTATTCTACATAACTGGTTGAATCTAGAGGATGCAACGCGATTTTTCGACAAGCTCTATTGTAATACCCACATTCAGAAATATGGTAGCGATTATTTTATATTTATAGTGAATATATTTAACTAGTTTTATAGAGGAATTCCATAAAAGTTTCAATAGGGGCAAAATGTGAGTGAAAAAACCATTTTACCCTTATTCTTTAATTTCTTTTTATTACTTTACAAACACATATTTATCTCGGCATCACATCATGTGTATTGTCCATAACATTTCTACCACTCTATTCTCATGGCTAGCTAGCAAACTTAATACATTATATTTATCATACTCACTTTTCACTTGAATACGTGATTCTGTGTGAAATGATCATTTTACCATTATTGAAACTATTATGGAATTCATCTATAAAACTAGTTAAATATATTCACTATGATTATAAAATAATCCCTACCATATTACTGAATGTGGGTATTACATCTATATGGATGTGTATTTCAAGAAGTACTTCCATTACTATAAAATTTGCAAGGAAGTGAAAAGTCATCAACAACGATGTTGGCCCAAATTGCAGTATTCTTATATGCACAAGCACAACTACTTTGGCAACCCATGGGCCATTGTTTCTCATATTGCTGCTATTATCCATTAAATTCTCACCTTCTTAGTTCTTACAGACTGAAGGTTTTAGCAAAGAATCAAGAAAATTCCAGAAGAAATAGAAACGAAATTGAGAGAAAAAAGAGCTAAAACTCAATTGAAAAATGTGTATTATTGTAAAGTTAGTCACAAAAATGCCAGAATGACGGGTTATATAATAGATAATATGTTATATTATACAAAAACAAAACATCACCGTTTCTACACTATTTTTTTAACCTTTACAAACACAACCCTTTCATACTTCTAAAAGTTACAAACTCAAACCTGCGCATTACACTATACTATACTCAATATTCCCCCTTAAACTGGAATATTAAAGCTACCTATACTACCACATAACACCTTTATGCTAATATCTGCTTGTAAACTAAACAGCCTTCGACTATCCAAGTCCACATCTCAAACCTTTAATATTCATATTTATTCTTTTGGCACTCTGACATTACTCCAACACAATACTATAGTACCAACAACCTTGGTATACCACAAAACCACAAAACAAACTAATTTTCAATATTACTGATGCTCAGCATATCATATCACCACTTCAGGAAAATAGCTAATCATTACAGCAACTAACGCCTTAGTTAGGTACATCATGATTATCACCAGTATCATCATTTGGTAATACAGCTGTGATATTTAACTTGTCCCTTAGCATAGCAAACCGAGAACTAGGGAGAGCTTTGGTCAACACATCTGCCATTTGATAGTATGAGGAAATGTATTGAAAAGTCAACAACTTTCTTGTAACCAGCTCTCTTACAAAGTGCACGTCAATCTCAATGTGCTTTATCCTAGCATGAAAAATAGGATTATATGATAGTTCCCCAGCACTTATATTATCACACCAAATCACTGGGATATTATTGATTTGAATACCAAGTTCCTTAAATAGGTTTTGAATCCACACTACTTTAGTGGTAGCTTGGCTTAGCGATTGATACTCAGCCTTAGTTGAAGATAAAGAAACCACTTTTTGTTTCCTAGAAGACCATTGAACTAAGTTACCTCCTAGACAGACAATATACCAACTAGTGGATCTTTTATCCATTTCATCTCCAGCCCAATCAGCACCTGCAAAAGCTTCTAAGGCAAAAACCTTCTTCCTGATGAAAAGAATACCATGCTGTAATGTTCATTTAACATACCTCAAAACACGTTTACAAGCTGTCCAATAAACTTTAGTGGGCTACTGTAAAAATTGACTTGGTTTATTTACAACAAAGGCCAAGTCTAGCCTGGATAATGTCAACTATTGTAACCTACCTGCCATGCTTCCATATAGAGTGTGCTGATCAAACACCTTACTTTCTTTTGTTCCAAGCTTGAGGCCAGTAGCCATAGGTGTAGAACAAGGCTTAGAATCTGCCATCCCTGCCTTCATTAGTAAATCCTGAGCATATTTGGTCTGTGTAAGAAGCAAACCAGAGGAATTTCTACTAACTTTAAAACCTAGGAAATATTGGACTACTCCTAAATTTTAAGAGCAAATTTAGCATTCAAGTTAGCTACTAATTTAGAGATCAAATGATTATCATTCCTAGTCACCAAAATGCCATCTACATAGACAAGCATATACATTATGGTAGAATCCTGTTTATAGAAGAATAAGCTAACATCTAACGTAGAATTGACAAACCCCCAATCAAGCAACACATACTTGAGTTTATCAAAACAAGCTCTAGGAGCTTACTTAAGACCATATAATGCTTTCTGTAATCTGCATACTTGCTATGGATTATGCTTATGTGATTCAAGAATGACATTCAAGAGGTACATAAACACCTTTTCGATCAACTCACCATTTATGAAGTATTGTTCACATCCAACTGCTGAATGTCCCATCTTTGGTGGACTGCCAAGGTCAACATTACCCTGATTGTAGCTGCTTTGACTATTGGTGAGAAGGTGTCAAAATAGTCCAGACCGGGAGTCTGCTGGAAGCCTTTGGCTACCAGCTTGGCTTTATATTTCTGAAGGGTACCATCAAGGTTCAATTTAGTCTTAAAAACCCACTTACTGCCAACTACATTCATCCATTCTTCATATGGAACCAACTCCCATGTCTTATTTTTCAATAAAGCTTGGTACTTAGATTCCATAGCTTGCTTCCATTCAAGAATTTGTAAGACTTCAGTAACAGATCTTGGTTTTGTCAAAATATTATTTGAAAAAAGCACAGTTGGATAAGCAATGATTCTTCTGATAGTTTGAGTACCGGTCTTTGAATAGTTAGCATAGGGTGAGTATTTAGAGTTGAAGGAGGAGAACTATTTGTTGAACCAGTCGTCATGGCCACAAAATTAAACCTAAATACCACAGTTAGTGGTAAGTAGGGTCGAATCCACAAGGAGCAAGACTAACAACCTAATGTATTTTGAGTAGCAGAAATGAAATTGGCAATTGATTAATGAAACTAAACAAACTAAATGCAAATAATAAAAAGTGAAATTAAAACTAATAAAGACTTTATAATAAAAATGTTGCCGTTTCGGTTTTGGTTCGACACGAGACCGACTCACACAATTCTCCTCCACCCTCTACGATCCCCTAAACCTACAAGGCAAGGTAAATCAATGAAATGGCTTCCCGGCACTCTAGGTATAATCTATCCTGTCTCACCGGATCACTCAAGTTCGATTGGTTAAAGACTATCATTGAACGCCGATAAACGCTACAAGGCAATACCACTAGTTGGTACGCGATTAACAAATACAATTTGTCAACATGTATATTCCAATCAACCAACTTCACAATAAACGCAACAATAGTAGAAATTAAATTAAATCCGAACGCAACTCAATTACAATCGATGCAAAGTAATGAAAAACAATATTCATCATTTAATTATTTTAAACCAACGTTTATCATTCAGCGAGTTCTATGAAAACATTAAATCATAATAGACAATAATATTCATCACAAGTTATGCTCAAATCATATTAAAGTATCGAAATCAAACATGAAACGAAAACAAATATAATCCGAAGCACAATACTACCAAATGTTCTATAATCGGGCTCATCCAACTAGTTTAGAGCTGATAAGCAGAGTCGTAGAGTCAATCTCAATCTCGCCTATGCTGTAACAGACAACCGGGAACTTAGCCGCTCATGGTGGTGATGACGGAGGTTGAAACAGTGGAAACGAAGCTGATCATGGCAGAGAGGAGGTAACCGACAGCGATATGATCCGAAGAAGGGGTCGAAAACGACCAACGGACAACCCGAAATATGAACAGCCGCACTCGCCAGAAAACGTTAATTTTCCAGTGGGTCTTCCTGAAAACGGTGGCAGAAATGGGATCCGAAGGTACCGATGGAAAGCTCTGGTGATGGGGAGTTCAGATTAGGTCCTGGGGAGGTGAAAAGTCACTGGAAATGAGCAGGATCTTGGCTGGAAGATGAAGAGTCGCGCTGGCTATTTGGCGGATTCCGGCAATTTTTGCGGCGGCTGAAGCTTGGAAAGGAGAGATCCGGCCGTGGGGAAGATAGATCGAGTCTTGGGGGGCCCAAACGTCATCGAAAAATGGCCCAACATGGTTGGAATGTGAAGCATCGCCGGAAAACGTGGCGTGATTTGCGGTGGAGATGCGTTATCACGATGGTGATGACGGGATGATGGTGACCGGAGTAAGGGGAAGCCAAAAGGTCGTCGGAAAAGGATATGAAAGGTCGCCGAAGTTTGATCAGAGAAGGTGAAGGGTTTTAGTGGGCGGCAGCCACCCAATCTGCGTCTTTGCACTGCAGTTTTATACAAAATATGGCAACTTTTCATTTGGTCCCTGCATGATTGAAACATGACAAAATTAGCCCCTTGAAACATGACATTTTACCCCCTGAACAGCATAAATGAGACAAAATCACCCCTAATTCATAAACCGCAACCTAATATCAACTCACACCATTTCCAAATTCATCCCAAATATACTAAATTAGTAAGAAAAACTCAAAATATGATTTTTATACATAAATTCATAATTTCTCTTAATTGTCTCAATATAACTTCAATTCAATTACATATGAGATCTTTTTATCAGCAAAATAAAGTCACTTTCATGACTCTAACATTATTCAGAGTTGAATTTGTATCTTATGAAGTTGATCAGAAGCTGAGATGGTTGGAAACAGCTATAGTGGACATATTATGCCAGATGATTCAACTACTGGACCTATAGAAGTAGAAAGAGTTACTAGAGAGTTTGAGGTAGCTATAATGGACACATTATGCATAGATGAACCAACTGTTGGACCTATAGACGTAGAAGGATCTACTGAAGAGATAGTGTTAGCTGAATCATTCAGAGAATTAGTACGCCTATCATTGAGAGAATTAGTGTTCCTAAGAGAACAGAACTGGAAGATCCTGTTAACAACTCATGTGAATCAGCTTAATTAGAGATATTTTTATCAGAAAAGATAACTAATAGGTCTTGTGAGTCAATTGGTTAGAATTAATGAGTAGTAGTAATAAGAGAAACTTCTGACACCTCATGTGAACCAACTGAATTAGAGTACCTTGTATTAGAGGAATCAAGTACTAATTCGCATGGAAGACTCCAGGATGGAGAAGGTGAAGTCACAGACAAATTTTCTGACACATTCAAGTCTGCAGATGTAAAACCAGTTTTGAAAGGAAAATCCAATTCATTGAACTTCACTTGCTTTGCAATGTGAACTCAACCAATTGAGCTAAAACAAAAATATCCTTTGTGAGTGAGACTATAACCAAGAAAGGCACATTTTTCTATGTGGAAGGCAAGTTTGTGCTTGTTGTAAGGCTTGAGATAATGGTAGCAGCTACATCCAAACACTTTGAGATCATCATATTTAGGCTCTTTATTACACAAAACAACATAAGGAAACACAAATTCAAGAACTAATGTGGACAGTCTGTTTAGGAGATAAGTGGCTCTACTAAAAGTTGCCTGCCAGTAAACTAATGGCATTCCAACATGAGCCAAGAGGGATAGGCCAAACTTTGTGATAGACCTGTGTTTTCTCTCTACCCTCCTATTCTGTTGGTGAAGATATGGGCATGAATATCTAAACAAGATGCCATGATGTTGTAGATAACCAGTAAAGGCTCTAAACTCTTATCCCTAGTCAGTCTGCAATGCTTTTATTTTGTGATTTAACTGCTTTTCTATAAAACAGTGAAATTGGACAAAAGCTGTGTAAGCCTCAAACTTGAGTTTCAAGGGGTAAATCCATGTGAAGCATAGTCATCTACAAAAATAATGTAGTACTTATAACCTTCCCTAGAGGTGATAAGAGTTGGACCCCATAGATCAGAGTGAATCAACTCTAAAAGTAATGTAGCCTTGGAAGAGGAAGCAGGAAAATGGTGTTGTTGTAGTTTACCATACTAATATGCCTCACAAAAGTTTTTTTTTATTGCTTTTCAAAGATTGTTTTACATTCAATTTCTCTAAAACAGCATAAAGAGTTCTAACATTAGGGTGTCCTAATCTTGCATGCCATAGCAAGAGCAAGTCTAAGCTTGCAATTTTATTTAGCTTGTTAGTAGAATTACAAGCACCAATAGAACTATGAGTAATATCACTTGACTCAGAAATTGCTTTATTACTAACACCACTTGAGACAAAATCAATAGAAGCTTCTAATGAGGACAAAAAAGCAATAGTACAAGAGCTAGTGAAGTCTATAGTTGAGTTGACAATGTGAGAGAGTTCAAGTTGATACAATCTATCCTTAACAGTGCCTTGAAGCAGTACAACTTTACAGCTTTTGTCCTTTAACAAGCAAAGATCAGTATGAAATTCCACAATAACATTATTGTCTTTAGTAATTTGAGAGATGCTTAACAAGTTCTTTGCAATTTTGGGAATACATAGGATATCTCTAAGATGAATAAACCTATGAGTATCAAAAGAGGGAATCAATAGCATACCTGTATGAGTAATTTGGAAGAGATTCTCCATTACCTACTTGCACCTTAGAGTTTTCAGGATAAGCGGATTTGATCACCAAGTTGGATCCATCAGTTATCATGTGATTTGAGGCCCCAAAATCAATGTAACAGGACTGATCATGGAGTGTTTGTGGAGTAGCTATAACTTGCAATGGTGAGGTTGAACGCAAGAGAGTATCCTTGGTACTTCTTGGTGGCAAACTACCAGAAGCATCAATGTTGGTGTTATGGTATATAGGCACAAAAGGATGTTGATTACTTACCGTAGATGGATGAGATGCTGTAGGATTATGATACATTTGTGGAACTTTAGAGACTGAATGATCATGAAAATAAATAAAAGAGGTATTAGGCACTTGTGAATTATTTGATGTGTAACCAGAAAAGTTAACATGATTTGGTGCATTTGATGTATAGCTTGTAGCAAATAAAGCCTGATCTAGAGTATTAGATCCTTCAGTAAACAAATTCGATGGAGGAGCTGATGGAGTATAGCCACTTGATTGTGGTTGATGACTATAATTAGGAGCAACAAATCCCTGATACTCTTGATCAAATCAATGATAATATTGTACGGCAGAGTGTCTTGTTTTTCCACACACTTGACAAACTAACTTTGGTTTGAAATAACCTCTAACCCTACCTCTTCCTTTCACCAGGTTATTATTAAATTGAGCACCTCTAGTAAAGAATTGTTGTGCATTAGGTGAGTAGTAAGGTCTACTAAAGTTTTGTCCCTAAAAACCATTATTTCCAAAATCAACATGTGCTATGGGATAAGAAAGTGCTTCTGCAAGAGTACCAGTATTGGTACCAAGTTGGTAACCATAACCTGGTGCTTGAGATGAGTAGTTTGGCACCAACGACTTAAGTTCAAATGAAGTGTTCATCACAAAATTAGGTGCAGGTGAGCTACTAGATTCTTGTCTGGAAGCAAGTAAAGCAGAAGTCATATCTTCATGAAAATTAGTCAGACTATTTTGTTGTCACTCCAATCTTATCTCATGCTTATGAAGCATGAATTGAGCTTCCAGAATACTTGCTGTGCTACTATTGTAAGTCAAGTTAGCTAGTACTGCATCATATTTTGATCCAAGACCATCCATAATATATAGTAAGAGTTCCTCATAACTAAGACTAACACCACTAGCTACAAGCTCATATCCTAACTCCTTCATTTTTAGGACATACTCATTGATACTTAAAGAATCTTTCTTAGTGGTCCGTAACAGATTCCTTAAGTGTAAAGTTTTGGCCTTTGAAAAAGACTAGACGTGCAATTCCAAGGTATTCCAAATTTCGTAAGAACTTACACATTTAGCTACATGTCTGAATATAGATTCATATATTGATGAGAATAACAAGCTTACCAAACATTGATCAGTTCTTTTCCAATTAAAATGCTTAGGGTTTGGTCTTTTTACAATATCCTCAGAATTATCAGGTTTTTCAATAACAAGCATAGGTGGACAAATGTTCTCACTAGTTGTAAAGCCACCAAGATCATGAGATGCAAGTGCTGGAAGAATTTGTGAATGCCAGTGGCCGTAATTCTTCTCTCCAAGTTTTACAAAAATCATAGGAAGTGACGAATGGACACTAGAATTGGTTCCATTTCCAGCACAAGTTTATTCGATCTCTGGTTTTGAAGTGAGATTAGAAAATTCAGGATTCGATTGAGCCATTGACGCTTGTCTATAGCTTTGATAACATGAAGGTTTTAGCAAAGAATCAAGAAAACTCCAAAAGAAACATAAACGAAATTGAGAGAAAAAGGAGCTAGAGCTTAGCTGAAAAATGTGTATTATTGTAAAGTTAGTTACAAAAATGCCAGAATGAGGGTTTATATAATAGATAATCTGATATATTATACAAAAACAAAACATCACTATTTCTACACTATTTTTTTAACCTTTACAAACATAACCCTTTCATACTTCTAAAAGTTTCAAACTCAACCCTGTGCATTACATTACACAATACTCAATATTCCCCCTTAAATTGGAATACTAAAGCTACCTATACAACCACATAACACCTTATACTAATACAGACCTTTTATTAGATTTTTGGCGTTGTAGCAGACCAAAAATGGTAATTTGGTGCCTCCCAATTATTATTTGATCTTCTGTGTCTTATTTTGTAAAATTAATTTGTTGAATCTTTCGTAAACCAAGTCTCTTTTCGATGTTGGAGTGTCATGAATCGAACATAAAAAGCATTTCAGTAAATTAATGAAGATGTTTTGTATAGTATCTTTAGCCTTTTAAGAAACCAAAGAGTGGTTTCCAAAATGACATGGGTTAGAATTTAAAATTTAAAAGCACAGTAGTGTCATTGTATTCAGAAGCCACATGTTGTGCGATAACTGGTTGATAGTTACACACGTGTTTAACGTCGGACACGTCCATTGATGGTTTAATGGTTGACACGTGGACAAAGGGTACATGGGGCATTGTTATGCGTCTACATGTGTTGCGTCCACGTATACAATAAATGAGTGCCAATTCAGCAAGCAATTTCAGAACCTCTGCTCAAACTTTATCAGCCTCAACTTGAGATGAAAGTTGTTCTTGGAACAGTGACCAAGCAAAGTTCAAACTTCAAAGTATCTAATTCTAATCTAGTTTTAGGTTTAATTAATTAAATTTATTAGTATGTTTCAGTTGAAGCATGGAGTTGGTCTATACAAAGTGATCTTCTTCCACTTCTCACTAATTATAATATTTTATTAAGTAGGATGTTTGCCAACGCAATCTGTACACCTTTAGAATAAAGAAACGAACAATATTGGGACTCTCGTATTGGAATCAATCTTTCGACTGAAACAAGCGAAGAATGAAATCTATCCCTAGGATCCACTTTATCTTAATAAACTCTTCCTATTAATAGCCTATCTGCTAGCAGAGGTTGTTGAATGTTTTGCATATCGTCAAGGGAGATAACGGTGCAAACTTTAGTCTGAAATCTTTATTTAAACGTGTTGCCACAATAAAGGTTCATAAGTACTGTAGCTAGTGCACTACAATTTCTGATTGTTTTCTGTAAAACTTTATTTGTTGCAGGTGATCCAGGCGGGAAGGATTGTCAATGATTGGAATTAGAAATCAAAAGAGTGATCGAGTCTGCAAGTAGTTGCATTTGGAACTGGTATGTGGTTTCAACAGTTCATTCTTTTTGTATATAATTAATTTAAAATAAAGCAAATTGTTTACTTATGTTTTATGGATTTTAAATTAGAATCTCGTTACTTTCATTTGGCATTATGTTATAAATACTTTTATACAACTTATATGAATGAACATTGTTCTCAATCATTAGTTAAACAACTGGTCCCTCTGTGCTTTCTTTTCTTCATTTTCCATTTTCTCACTTGTCAATAATCTATCTTATACATATTTGCAGAGATAAAATTCAAAGAGGCAAGCCACTGAGAATATTGTTATGGCGTCAGAGAGTCAAAAAGATGAAACTGTGATTAACATGGTCATGAGTCCATTCCCAAGTTCCTATTGAAAACTTGTGGCATTGAGTTGCTATGTCATCTGTTTTCCATCTTCAAACCCGAAATTCTTTTCAGGCACAACGAAGCAGCATATAGCCAAATGCATTCTCGATTGGGCCATTCACTACGAGCTAACAAAAACTCCAAGCCACACAAAAAATAAAATTGAAGTATTTGCGAGACCTCCTCTCACGATCAAACAATCCAGAGGAGCTATATAGTCAGCTCACAGAAACCACAGATCGATTCAGCGAGAGGCGCGGGGCTGCTATGCAGGGCCACTTGAAAGCTGTGTTGAGGAAGCATTTGTAGAGATTTGGTACTTGACGGTTGCTTCATTAGTGAGTTGTTCCGCAAAGATGCCAAAAAAGAACTTAGAGATCCAGATGACCCCATATTCACCATGTCTTGTTTACAGAATATTTAAACCATGACCTGATTTTGCTTGAAAACCAAATCCTGGATGGTGCTTGAGCGTTTGTTTAGCTTGAAACTTCTCTCGACAACCTAATCCAACTGCCCTTGACTTCTTCGTATATATTCTCTAATAAACCATCTGTTACACCAACCAATTCCAAAGTAAAATCGAGATCAAACATATCCTTGACTTGTTGAGGTATCTTGCTTTTACCATTATCAGATAAGTTCAAGAAGACCCACGGGATGGAGCCCTTCCCTTGTGCTACAAAGATCAACGAGGCCGGTATCGATTTGAGAAAGGGATGGCAGGTAGTATTTTGGACATAACTTTTCAAATGGTGTTCTCCAGATTCCACCTCTGCTAATTCAAGAGACAACTGAAACCATTCTTCGAAACCTCATCAGCTTTGAACAATGTTGTAAATTATCCACCCATAGTCACTTCTTATGCGAAACTCATGGATAATCTCATGACACCGACGAAGACGTTGAGATACTCAGCGAAAGATATTATCGATAATTGGTTGAATCCAGAGGACGCAAAGCAATTCTTCAACAAGCTATACCAGATACATATGTGAAGCAGTTCTTTTATCAGACATTTGTGGAGTGAAGAGAAAACACCGTGAACTGTGGCCCAGATGGCGTTTTTTTTTGTGCACAACTATTTTGGCAAGCCATGGGCGATTGTTTCTCAAGTTGTTGGCACAATTCTTTTGGTTCTCACGTTGTTACAGACTTGTATGCAGTTCTAGTTATTGGGAGATAAAAGTTGTTGATGTTTGTTTACTCCTATATTCAAAAGTTGTGTTGTTTGTTTGAAGTTTATTCTGTTCTTCTTTTGTAAAATAATTTAATTGTGAATTTTGTAAACCAAATCGACTTCCATTTTTTTTTAATTGATAGATGTGCATTTGATTGATATTCACTAGTAACAATTTCCCCAATTAAAGTAAATTTATAGTTCTCAACGCCGGCTTTAAGTAATTTTGAATTAGGTGAGTCTTCTTTATTCTCTACGTAGTTTTTATTTTATTTAAGGTTAAATTGTCAAATATACATTGTAATGTTTTATTTTTTATTTTTTTTTATTCTTTTTATCTCAATGTGTAATCGTTGGTAGTTAATTATTAATGAAGAATATTATAAGAGAAAATTAAATATAAAATAAGAATGATTAATTTATCTTATATATTATTATTTTATTATTATTAATTTGACATTTATGCACCTTAACTAATTACTAGACCTAAAACTACCATTTGATAAGAGCTAATATTTTACTTCTTAATAATGTTGGAAGTTGAGACACAAATTTAAAAACTCAATCAATCCGTATATAAATTATAGATAATGTCCAAAAACTGTTTTTTAATTTTGATGATTCCGTAAAACATAATTAATCTAATTTTTAGGACACTTATGGATCCATAATAAACAACCGAAGTGTGCATTGTTTGTAACATCCAAAGTAAAAGCCTTCCTTAATGGTACCCAATGGACCAAAAACTTTAATCTTTACATTATGCCCATATCTTTCTCTGCCTTTGCACTTGTTTTTGTTTTACAAGTTAAGTTAATTAATTTTTCTTTTTTAATATTTTAGATACTCTTTCCATGTAACACATTCCCATTACTTTATGGAGAAAACAGTTGATACCCCAAAGTTTGAACCATTTAGACTTGCAAGTTTAGAATGAGACACCCCTAAAGCTGACGTAAGTTGGATATTAGACTCAATTCATTATTATTATTAATTAATTACTAAATAATACGTAAAAAATTATCCTTCAATTAATTAATAAGTTTATCTTCCCCATGTTTTACAAAGATAAACGAGGCCGTATCAAATTTTGAGAAAGGAATGGCAGATAGCATCTTGGACATAAACTTCAAACCCAAACCCTCCATTCAGACACCAAACTCTACTTGAACAATTATCCGAATTACCACCACACCATAGTCTTCTTATGCGAGACTCATGATATCTCAGCGACGATGAGTATTATCGATAATTGGTTGAATCCTGAGGACGCAAACAATTCTTCACAAGCTCTACCATGATAATATGTGAAGCAGTTCTTTTATCATGACATTTGCCATAAAGTGAAAAAACACCGTAAACGCTGGTGCCTAGATGGTGTTTTTTATGTGCACAACTATTTTGGGACTCCATGGGCGATTGTTCTCTCACCTTGTTGCAGAATTGGTATGCAATATTCAGTTATCTGGGGAGTAAAGTTGTTAATATGTGTCACTCCTGTAAAGATGTAGATAACTCCTAGATTTTTGGATCACCATTGATATCCTGGATTATAGGGACACATGATCTTGCATTCTAATAGGAATTTACACTACCTAGCTTAGAACACTAAGTGTAATAAAATATATATCCTTTTATTGTATGAATGAAATAGTGTGAATATATATACACAGTTGCATGCAATGAAAGAAAATAAAACAATGGCTAATTCGGTCAGCCAAACTCAAGAAAGAAAAGACTAAAATTCTTCACACCTGCTTTTTGACTTGACAAGCTTTAATACAAGTAGATGTAAAACAAACTCCTACTATCCAACACAGCTCCTAGTAGTTACTAAAAGAAAGGAAATGATAGCAAAAGAAAAGAAATAGGAGCCTAGTTAGTAATACGGGTACGGCAAAAAAAAGGTATAGGAATTTTACGGGTTAATACGGAAATATAGTAAAAAATACGTTTATAAAAATTCGGTCATAAAAATTCGGATACGGGAAAAATACGATACGGGTTAATAAGTCCATTGTAATAATACGTTTTGAAAAATCGGCAATATCAATCTTAGTTTTAACACTTTTATGGATTACCTAGTTAAATCAATATAACATTTCAAATGCAAAGTATTCAATTAACTAATAACACAAATATACAAATATAAACTAATATAAATTATAGTCTCAGACTCAAACAAATATTTAGTCATGTTTTTTACTAATTTAAAACTTGATAAGTTGATATTAAATGAAACATTTTACTTCCCATTAATCCATTAATTATATTAAATCGAGAACTAAAATATAAAAGATTAGTTGTTAATGCACCTGAAATAAGATTAATCATAATAAAAATAATTTCATGAAGGATTTTCTGGATAAAACGCCACCGCTTATTCTCATGCAAAGCAGTCTAGCACCCACCGACCAGTCTCACTGTCCACACCACAAAAGTTGCGCAAGGTAGCGAACCGTCATCGGCCCTTTCCACTTCCGCAAAGCCCAACCACCTCATGAGCCTCAACCCTTCCTTCCAGCGCCTCCACCTTCCAGCGAATCCACAGTGGCCACCAGCCTACCTCCTTTCCAAGATAACACTTTAAACTAAAATCACCAGCCACACGAAATACAGAATCAACAAATGAAAAAAAGTATGAAAGAAATGCCTGAATTCATAGTGGGGAGAAAATCATTGGGGTGTTCTCGGTGAAGGGCTACGCTGGAGGGGGACGCATGAGATGGGTGTTAATTCGTGAATAATCTCTTCCCTTCGATTTCTTCTTCCCCCACCACAAACAACGTGTTTCAATCCAGTTTTTTTTGTTTTTGCAATAATTCGCGAATTTATCGCGAATATACAGATGCTCCAATAATTCACGAATATTGGCAGTCATGATAAAAAGTGCGTAATATGCGTTTTTACGGAATTATACGGTGGCCGTATATTCGCGTATAAACGCATATTTACTAACTAGGATAAGAGCTACTACCTAATCTCCTAAAGAACAGTTTATACTTAAATAAACAATCTTATTGATTTCTCTACCTATCCTAATAATTGCCTTATGAGCGATCCACGTCCAGAACACTACACAAAATGCCCCCTAAAAAACTGCCCACAAGGTTTGGATAAGTTGCGTCATATCTAAGAGACTCCCAGTAGTGAAGCAGCCGTGGCTCTGCCACTGTTGAGAACTTCAATCACAAATCTAACCCAGCTTCACAATCCGTTGTTCAAAATTATTGTGGAATTGGAAGAACAATGTTATCCTTAGAGACAAACAGAAGTGTAGTTTGAGGGACTACTTGATCAACCAATTTCTTTGAGTTGAGAGGACATGGAAACAGGGTGTATCGCGACTCATTTGGGAGATCCAAACGGTAAGCCACAAGCTCTATGCGCTGAAGGTTGTATGGCCAAAGTACCGAGGAGATAGTTTCATTGCATTTTAAAAGCGAACGGAAAAAAGACATTCTTCTTGAAACTATCAGAGCCTTATTATTCCAATGAATGGTTCTAAACATTCTGGGCTGATGCAGTTTCCCTGCCTACTTTTGATTAACCGAATGCCGTCTTTCTGTCCTTCATAGAGAGACCCGTACAATATTGCTTTTCTAACAAAGAATTATTTCTTTTGAACCTAGGGTATTGATAGCACTTGCTTTGTCGGGAGTTCGACAGTTAGTCCCTAAATTAATCACAAGTCATTAAAATGTGTCTCTTGGTTATTCCGAATTCAAAAAGGATTCGGTGTTATTGTCCAAGTCTTAATAAGTATCTTGTTTCCATTGATGTGCCTTCTAGAAGAAAACCATACTTTCCCCTTCTCCTACAGATTTCAGAAGGATAATGATAGTGATGATTTGTTAGTTTATACCTTCACTTCCCCTGCACCGATATCTAATTGGCTCCTGTCTCTGACCTGTCACATACCTGCGCTTCCTGCATGAGCTCCTATCTCTGATCCTACTCCTGTCAAGTCTACTCTCGTCGTCCACCCTCTTGCTTCATGTCCGGCACCAACTTCTTCGTCATCCAATATAGTTTCAAGTAATGATCTTCCTATTGCATTGCGAAACAGGTAAACGGCAGTGTACTTATCCTATTCTTCTTGTGTTTTATGATCATTTGTCATATTCATCATGGCTCCTTATTGCTCCCTTGATTCTATACCATCCCTAAAACTGTTCATGAAGTCTTTTCTCATCCTAGTTGGCGTAATGCCATGATAGAGGAAATGAATGCCTTAGATGACAATGGTACTTGGAAATGGTAGATTTACCTTCAAGTAGATGGTAATTGGATGTAAATGGGTGTTGCCGGCTAAAGGCTCGTTGGTTGCTAAAGGATATGCTCAGCCTACGGAGTTGATTATTCTAATATTTTTTCCCTGTGGCTAAGTTCATCTCTATTCGGCTGTTTATCTATATGGCAGCTCTTATATTGGCTTTGCCTCAGTTAGACATCAGAATGCTTTTCATCATGGTGATCTTCAGGAGAGGTTTATATAAGCAACCTCCTGGGGTTGTTGCTCAAGGGGAGTATGGGAAAGTAGTTATCTTTGCAAATCTTTGTATAGTTTAAAACAGAGTCCTCGTGCTGGTTTGAAAAGTTTGGTCAGGCTGTTGAGAGATTTGGTATGCTGAAATGTAAAAAGACCATTCTGTTTTCTACAAAGGTTGAAACTGGTATCATTTCTCTAGTTATGTATGTGGATGATATTGTTATTAATAGGAGTGATAATGTGGGCATCACATCTCTTAATCGTTTCTCCATACCCAGTTCCACACAAAAGACTTAGAGATATTGAAGTATTCTTTGGGGGTTGAAGGTTACCAGGAGCAAACAAGATATATTCCTCTCCATAGGAAATATGTGCTCGACTATTAATTGAGACAGGGAAATTGGGGGCAAAGCCATGTAGTGCTCCAATGGTTCCTAATATGCAACTTACGAAAGATGGTGAACTATTTGGAGATCTTGAGAATATAGAAGATTGGTCGAGAAGTTAAACTATCTTATGGTGACTCATCTAGATATTGCATATTCAGTAAGTGTTGTCAGTCAGTTTATGGCCTCCCCACAGTTCATTATTGGGCGACTTTGGAGCGGATTTGTGTTATTTGAAAAGAACCCTTGGAACATGGTTATTATATGCCCATCATAGTCACTCTCATATGAATGTTTCTCAGATGCAAATTGGTAGGTTCCAAGGTAGATAGAAGATCCACATCAGGCTATTGTGTCTTTGTCGGAGGAAATTAATATCATGGAAGAGCAAGAAGCAGAATGTCGTGTCACGATCAAGTGCAGAGTCGGAATATAGGGCTATGGCACAAGCTGTTTGTGAAATAATGTGGATAGATCAGTTCCTAACTAAAATAGGCCTTGAAACTTTAGTACCAGCGAAATTATAGTGTGATAACTAAGCGGCTCTTCATATTGCATATATTAGTGTCCATGAATGAACAAAACACATTGAGATCAATTGCCATTCATCCGTGAGAAACTACAGCAATGTCTGATTTTCCATTGGGTATGTGAAGACTAGAGAACAATTGAGAGATATCTCACAAAGGCTCTAACTGGGATTCGAGTTAATTATCTTTGTAACAAGCTGGGTATGATTGATATCTATACTCCAGCTTGAGGGGGAGTGTTACAGATGTAGTTAACTTCCTAAATTATAGGGATCACATTGATGTCCTGGATTATAGGGATCACATGATCTTGTATCCTAATAGGAATTGATCACCTACCTAGCTTAGAACACTACAGTGTATATAAATAGTACCTTTTTTTATGATGAAAATAGTGTATGAATAATCATCCTAATACGTTTTGTTACAACTCCCATAATTTGATCTTTTATGTAAGTGTGTTGTTGTTTATGTTATGCTTAAAAAGTCAGGGCTGACGTGGACTTTTGTCAACAAGGGCCAATTAGAATCAAGGAGGCTTTGTGCCGTCTAACGCTGCCACATCGCGCAATGACGGAACAGGTATGGTTCCGTCAATGCAACAGGTAAATGTTAGGCTTGGAGTAGCGAGGAATCGTCCACTGCCCAAGCCCACGCGATTTAAGGAGTCTCTCATGCAGACAACCAATGGGAAGAGAGTTAAGAATTGTACCACACTGTCGGATACAGACTCATGATTATATACTCCAACTATAAATAGAGGGCTCCTCTCTCATTTACAGGATGACTTATCTTAGTCTTATACAAATACATTCTCTTTCTCTCTCTCATATTCTCTCTAGATTGTAATTCAGCTCGCCACATGCGACCTGACTGTAACCATATTAATACAACTACAGTGGACATAGGATCGCTTTTGAGCATCCGAATCACTTAAAAACGTTTTTTACTTATTCTCTCGACATATTTTTATATCACGTATAACTTCTGAACCCGCTAGCACTTTACACGTGTAAGTCGTTAGTGTCAAAATTAAGTACAACAGTTTAAAAGTTTATTTCATGTCTTATCTTTGCAAAAATAATTGAACAGTGAATATCTTGTAAACCAAATACTTCAATTTTTTATGATATTATTTAATTGCCTTATATAGCATTATGTAAATTTGCTAATTAAGTTTCAGTAGAATTATGAACTTTAATATTGGATGTCTTCTTTGAAGTTGCTTTAATAAACCCAGATTTCGAAAAATTGTTTAAGTAAATCGTTTCAGGCTTGCATAAGTAATGATTGTGCTAGGGTTTGGAAACAGTACATAGTGAGATTCTAAAGTTGCAGCTTTCGAGTTCCATCTCAAATTTGTATCTTTATCATTAAATATAGAATTGTATGGAATTTATTCAGTCTCAAAAGGGGCATAATTTTATTTCTTTTTATTGCCTTGTCCAGAAGGAAAGGATAATTTTTCATTTAATTAGTTTGCCACTTTCAGTGATTCTTTCCTTCACTTCAAAGAGTCTCATGAATGAGATGGTAGTAAATGTGCACATATTACCCAGCCTCTAAATTTTTGTAGAGCCTCTACAGCAGAGGCTAGCTAGGGGTTCTTGGAGTTGAGAGCTTAATTAGTATAACCCAGAAGAGTTACGTACATACCCACAGGTCAGTATGATTTTTTTCCCCTTTTAATTCTTGTTAATAATCATGAATTAATATGTATATTAAGTTAATTTATAGCAACTCGCACTAGATCTTCGTACATGCTCTGTAAAGTTCATATAATTTCTTGCTTGTGTATTTAAGTTTTTGATGATTGTTCAATAAACACTTTGTGTGCAGATTGCTCTAAGCAGACAGAAGGCTGTGATTGGAAATAGCTAGAAATCAAAATAAAGGACAAATTTAATCTATAAGATGTTTTATTTGAAACCGTTATTTCGATTCCAGCTATTCATACTTTCACAACTTAAAATTACTGTCATTTAGCATTTTAGCGGTTGAAACATTCTGCTTAGCCAATTCTTCTATGAACTAGCTATAATTTCTCTTCTGAATACAAGAACATTTATAGTTCTCAAATGCCGGCTTAAGTAATTTTCAATTAAGGTGAGTTTTTATTTGTTTCTTTCTCAGAGATACAATATAAAGATCAGTATGGCAGAGAGTAAAAAAGAGGATTACAGTACGATTAACAAAACTCGTTGCAGTGTTCGTTTGAAAATATAATGCGTTATAACTTTCAGTGTCACCTAATTGTTGCATCTTTAGAACCCCACAATTCTTATAGACACAATGAAGCAGCGTATAAACCCAATGCATTTTCATTGGGCCACTTCACCATGGAAAGCAACTGGAATTCACACAAAAAATCAAATGGGACTATTTACAAGGCCTCCTCGGGCGATCAACATGCCTAGAGAAGCTATATAGTGAGCTAGTCAAGCCATCAGTTCAGTTGAGGCACAGGCCCGTAATGCTATGCAGAGTGCAATGGATTAACTGGAGAAATTTGTTGAAATTTTGTACTTGATGGTTGCTTCATTAGTGAGTTGTTCCGCAAAGATGCCCAAGAAGAACTTAGAGATCCAAATGACCCCATATTCCCATTGCTTGTTGCAAGAGTACTAAACCATGACCTGATTTGCTGGAAAACCAAATTCCTTGGCTGGTGGCTTGAGCGTTTGTTTACCTGACCAAACTTTCTCCCAACGAATCCCTAATCAAACTCGCCCGACTCTTCGGTAACTTGTTCTCATCCAAGACACTTCAGTAACGAAACCAGTCAAAACGAAAGAACGGAAATGAGATCAAGCACATCCTTGACTTGTTGAGCATTCATTGCTTTTACCGTTGTCACTGATAAGCTCAAACAAAAAAGAGGGGGAGGGAACCCCTCCCTTGTGCTACAAAGCTCAAGCAGGCCGGTATCAAGTTGAGAAAGAAATGAGAGATACCATCTTGGACATAAACTTTAGAATGGGGTTCTCAAGATTCCACCTGATTCAAGAGACAACCGAAACATTCTCCGAAACCTCATCAGCTTGAGCAACTTATCCAAATTACGCACCCATATCACTTCTTATGCCAAACTCATGGATGATCTCGTTGACACCGAAAATGACGTTGAGATACTCGCCGAGAATGATAGCATAGATAATTGGTTGAAGTCTCAGGATGCAAAGCAATTCTTCAATAAGCTATTACCATGATACATTTGTGAAGCAGCGTTCTTTATCATGACATTGCCATCAAATGAACAAACACCGTAAACGCTGGTGGGCGAGGTTGCGCTTTTTCTATTTACACAACTTCACCACCCCTTGCTCTTGTTTCCCAAGTAGGGGTGCAATCCTTTTGATTCGCATTCTTGCAGACCTTGTATTCTATTTGGGTGTCGTGGGAGACAAAAAGAGTTATGCTTGAGTGCTTGGTGACGACCATTGATTTGCTAGGGGTTTGATGAAGAAATTGATAATTGAATGCTTATCAGTTTATTGTATTGTTTTTGAGGAAAGGTTGTGTGGACTTAGAGACTAAATTTTATTTGGGTGAAATTTGATGTTTTGCCTAATGAACTCAGTATTAAAACGTTTCTTAGTTCGATTTTGATGAAGATCTCCGTATTAAAATTTTTTAGGTTGATTTTGGTGAAGTAGGATGAAGAAATTGGTAATTGTATAAAGATTTATTTAACTTGTTTTCTTTAGAATTTTATGTTATCTTTTCTTTAAGTTTATTATATTAAGATTAAATTGTATATTTAAATGGAAACTAATTAATTAGGAAGTAAGAGCTGCCAAATCAAAATTAAGACCGAAGTATTTGCAACACCACACCAACACTCACGGTCAACAAGTCCCAAGTGTTGTAATTATCTTGCTTTGTTGTATAAATAATATGATAGTTCAATGGTATTCTAGATTTTTCCATCGTGGTATTATAAAATTAACGTTGGTTTATAGAGATGATAAATATTAACTATATACTCTTGGAAGATAATCAAATAGGATTCTTTTTTATAAAAAATATTAGTAAAATAGAATTGGAGAGAGATATAGGATACAAAATAGGAGAAAATTTAGCTGCCCGGTCCCCCCAAGTATGTATTTAAGAAAATGGCCTTGAAACTGTTCATCAAATATTTATAATTTAGAGAAGATGACGTGGCATAGGTAGGATTAATTAAACACGTAAAATGGGTTAAAATGAAAAGATTAAAACATATGTGGGCGAATCAGAAATAATGAAAGTTTTCAAATTTGAAAATTCGCAAAACAAGGCCAGTAACATTCACGTCGTTAATCGAAATTCATCAGTTGAAAACGCGATTTCTTGAACGAAAGGGAGACGCGATTTTTTCCGATCCAACACCAATTGATTTGCACCCTAAATCAATTTCTTAAACCTAAACCGAATACAGTCGTGATTTTCGGCGATATAGTCGCGATTTTCGATCGATTTGTTGAACCCTAAAAACGATTTCTTCAACTAAACGGAATCTGCGCGATTTCCGGCGACACAAGCCATATTTCCAATCCAAACTACAAATTTTCACACCAAATTCAATCCAAAACCATGGCTGACACTCACAATGACGACGACAACCCAACGCCACTTCGAATCCTAGTTCGGTGGGCAAGCAGTTCAATGGCTGCTCCGGTGGATCATCTGACCATTGAAGGTGGTCCACACGTGAGGAGACGCCGGCGGCACAAGAACAGAGGGAAAAACCAGCAAAGGGGTCTGAAGACGAGGAGTCAGGCGAGAATTCAGGCCAGAAGGAGGATTCCGGAGAGAATGCAGGCCAGGAGGTGATTCCGGCGATAATTCAGGGCAGGAGGAGGTCGCCGGAGGATCCAGGCGACGAGGAGAAGGCCGGCGAAGGAGGGTACGTGTTTGGGAATGTTGCTTGTAATTTCGCTTAAGCGATCATTGTATCGCTTAAGCGATTATTCTGTTTTACTCGTGACTGCAGCAATGATCGCTTAAGCGATAAAAATGATCGCTTAAGCGATCTGAGATCTGGGCAGATGATTCTGCCCAGACCAAAGATCGCTTAAGAGATCATGAGTGTTTACTCTTGGGGCTTAAGCGATCTTAGGTCTGGGCAGAATCACAGATTAAGAGATTCTCAGTTAACTTTTGGTCGCTTAAGCGATTTAAATCGCTTAAGCGATCTGCATGAGACAGTAAAGATTTCTTAAGCGATCCGAGATCGCTTAAGCGAATATAGTGGTTTTGGTTTATTTGTGTGATGACATTTTATTATATCGATTGTAGATTGTGCGGACCGTAAGCTGTAGAGAGTACGAGGTGGAGGCCTATAAGTGAGAAGGTACCCTACTTCCCTGCAAGGGTGACGGTGAGGTCGAGCTGGGAGGTTTTTGACAGAATAGGGCCATTTTAGCTAGAATGAGGCACGGTGAAAGAGATTTTGGTGACACTTGTTTCGGTCAGTTTTTAAGAATGGGAAAAAAGTGGAAAAAGTCATTTGGGGGCAGGGAGTGCATTACATGTTGATGCACTCAGTAAAATGCAGAAAAAAAATGAAATGTGGTTCGTGGTGGAGGGAAAGCCACTACAGTTTGGTCTGATGGAGTATGCGTTGGTGACGGGCTTAGGATGCGGGAAAGTGCAACTAAGGCGGAGGGGACGCAGTAAGGAGAGTGCGGGAGCCATAAACTTTTGTAAAAAGGTTTTGAAAGGGAAAGTCTATTACAGGAAAAGTTTTAGAGAAGAGGCTATCTACAGTTCGGTTTAGTGAGGCAGAGAAGATAAAAGTGTGTTGATATTGTTTTTACATTCTATCTTATTGGCTGGTGACTCAACAAAAGCTATTGAGAAAGATTGGTTCTATTGTAAGCGACTGGAGTTCTTTAATTCTACGTGGGGACGGATATCATTTGAGCGAACCATCAAGAGCCTGAAAAAACCAGACATGGCGTTAAAGCATGCCGAATGGGGCGGAAGGCTAAACCAACGACGTATAATTTGTTTGGCTTCCCATGGGCAATGCAGGTAATATTAATAGCTCTATGTTATATTTTTTATATAGTGTGTTTGAATAATGACATGGACGTTTTTTTACAATGTAGGCTTGGTGTACGAGGCCATCCCTGTCTTCGCTAAGGCGGGGGGGAGGAGCAACAATGTGAATGTGCAACAGCAATTTCCTAGGATGTTGCGGTGGCATGTCGAGAGCTGTAACCATTGGGATTATGGCCAATTAGAGATGAGATTCAAGCAGCTGGGGTAAGATTGAAGGATTAAGCTTTTGAATATGCAGTTGCTTTTTTATTTTGCTTCAATCTGAGATTTTTTTTCTTATGCAGGGAGTCGTTCGTCCCTTTTTGACCCTATTGGGGATGAAGCGGAGAGGACATGTCACATCTTTCAGAGCAATGGAGGATGAAAGGGATGAACAGATAGACCGCCTGATGCGGGACTAAAAGGGGTCACGCATGTGATGGCAGTTGCAGGGCCATTGCTTGACAATGTCGTTGATGCTGAGGATAATGAAGCTCGGGGGGCCGAGGATGAGGGGAGAAGAGGGAGGAAGAGGTTCGTATGCCTCAGCAAACCGGTACAACAAGTACCGCTTGCCGAGACATTGGCGTAGGGAGAATGAGGTTGTTGACCTCATAAACGGCCTGTTTGAGAGTTTACAACAAGTCGTTTATGCAAAGCTTGAGAAGATGGAAGAACAATGAAAAGGGGGAGAAGAAAGTGGATAAGGTGGGAGGGAAAGTAGCTACAATGGAAGGCGAAGTTGGTACAATGGAGGAGGAAGTTGGTGGAGAATTAAAGGCGGTTGAAGTGCAAACTGGCTTGAAAAGAGAGAGCCGAAAGAGCAAGTTTGTGAAATCGCCTTACATGGTAGTGACACAGGTAAAGAAGAAGAAAATGAAGAAACAAATGGAGGAACAACCAGAAAGAGAGAAGGTTGAGGAGGTTGGTGGTGGAAGTGGGCGGTGATAATGGAGGAGGGGAGGGGGAGCGAAGGAAGCGGGGATGTAAAATTGGAGGAAGGGGGAGGAAGTGGGGAAGGGAAATTGGACTCAAATGTCGATTTGTATAGGCCAATAGAGGAAAGGAAAAAACTCTTTATGCCTATTACAATGGATCGGGAATTGATGGCCATATAAAGTGTAAGACAGGGGATTATCCCCGGGAATGGTTTCAGAAGTTGTTGACGATGGGGACGTGGCTTGAGGATCGGTGAGTTATTTTCACTTAATTTTCCTTATTTTGCCTGTGTTTTCCATACTTATCTTGTTGTTTTTATTTGATGTAGCACATCGATGAGTATTGGCACTGATGAGGCTACGACAGACTAGTGATGGTGATCTGTTGTATCCCGACTGTGCTATCACCGATGTGGCGTTTGGGCAAACGCTTGTTTCGGCATATCGGTCTTTAATTAAAAATGTCGTTGCTAGTGGTGTAGCAAAAGTACCGAAGCGAAAATGATTGGCCGCACCACAGTCGGATTGCATCCCTGATGATTTCGGTTGTTGATAGGATTATGTAGTACGTAAGGGGGGAACGGCCCAAATATGGCCACGGTTGGGCCTTTGTTAAAAGAGTGTACTGCATCACTCGTCAAACAGATGCATGGATAGCAGTCGCTGCGATCTAGAGGAAGGGTGTCTGAAGATCCTTGACTGCAACCCAAACTATTTGTCGAGACAAGCAGTTGGAGGTCGAGTTGGAGCCACTGTCCAGGTTGTTCCAGCGGCTGTTGCGTGACAGCGGGATGTTTGGGCAGTTGGGTGATCAGGTACTAACCGAAAGTGGCGAATTCAGCACTACCTGCCCAATAAATGAGTCAAGATAAATTTTGTTTAAAACTAACTACATAATACAATTGTCTATAAGTTTATTATAATGCTAATGTCTTCTTCCTATTGTAGCGCTGAATGTGGGGAATCTGCCTGAAAATTATTCAGTTCGACATGACCAACAGCCCGATGGACAGCTTGAATGACGAAACAATGGAGAATGTCGGGAGCGCGGGCTGTCGACTGCTTATGGGCAGATGGATCGTTTTAAGTGACCAGAACCAATCAAAGGGTATGAAAGTGGGGCGCTGAATGATAGTTTATGTATGTTGATGTTCATACTTGGGTTTTTGAGTTGAGTTTATGTGATACTGTATAATTATCAATAAGGGTATATACATGTTCATTTTCAATGGTGTTTTGATGTGTGCTTTGTGTCAGAACTGCTTATTTAATTTGTTCTCATTGGGTTGGCTATTTTCTAATTCATGCCTTTCTCATATTATGGTGTTTACATGTAGGTCACATAAGATGGAATGGTCATCTCCACAGAAAGTCAACGAGGCACCATATTTGCCGCCCTTGTAGATATCATCTTGAATTTGTTGGATGCTAGTGCAGAGCCAGAAAGCATCGGGAAGAATGATGTCGTGGGCATCTTTAAGCATGGACTGCCCGATACCATTCACTGTGGATTCTAAACTGTTTGGCATCAAAAACTAAATTATAAATAATTTACTGTATGGTGTGATCATTGTAAAGAATTAGATCTGATATTTGGGATATATTTTTGTTTGTCCCATATAAGATAATTTATCAGCAGTTTCTAATTACATGTATGGTTTGTCCATATAAGATCATGTGTCTTTTAGTAATAATCGCTTAAGCGATACCAGAGGTCGCTTAAGGATCATTCGTATTTCAGTAATAATCGCCTAAGCGATACGAAAGGTGCTTAAGCGATCATTGTCTAGGCAGATGTCATTCTGCCTCGGAAAGATCGCTTAAGCGATCATAAATCGCTTAAGCGATCATGGTCTTTTAGTAATAATCGCTTAAGCGATACGAACAAGTCTGGGCAGATGTCATTTGCCTCGGAAAAGATCGCTTAAGCGATCACAAATCGCTTATGCAATCATGCGTCTTTTAGTATAATCGCTTAAGCGATACGAAAGGTCGCTTAAGCATCCTAGTATGGCAGATGTCATTCTGCCTCGGAAAAGATCGCTTAAACGATCATAAATCGCTTAAGCGATCTTTTAGTAATAGCTTAAGCGATACAAAAGGTCGCTAAGCGATCATAGCTGGGCAGATGTCATTCTGCCTCGGAAAAGATCGCTTAAGGGTTTACGATTCGTTCAGAGCACTTGTTCCGTTATTACATTTTATAAAACATATAGTTCCTTTACACGTCAGTATGAAACCTATAGGGTTTACGATTCGTTCAGAGCACTTGCCCGTTATTACATTTAATCAAACATATAGTTCCTTTACACGTCAGTATGAAACCTATAGGGTTTACGATTCGTTCAGAGCACTTGTTCCGTTATTACATTTATATCAAACATATAGTTCCTTACAGTCAGTATGAAACCTATAGGGTTTACGATTCGTTCAGAGCACTTGTTTCGTTATTACATTATATCAAACATATAGTTCCTACACATCAGTATGAAACTCTAAGGGTTTACGATTCGTTCCGAAGCACTTGTTCCGTTATTACATTTATATCAAACATATGTTCCTTACACGTCAGTATAGAAACCTATAGGGTTTACGATTCGTTCAGAGCACTTGTTTGTTATTACATTTATATCAAACATATAGTTCATTACACGTCAGTATGAAACCTATAAGGGTTTACGATTCGTTCAGAGCACTTATTCGTTATTACATTTATATAAAACAATAGTTCCTTACACGTCAGTATGAAACCTATAGGGTTTACGATTCGTTCAGAGCACTGTTCCGTTATTACATTATATCAAACATATAGGGTTTATGATTCGTTCAGTTATTTTTATATTTGTTTGCTTAATTATTTAGGAAATATTAGTATATTTTTAATTAATTTTTGACCCATTAAGTGAATTAATTTCATTAATACCAAGAAAAAGTTCAAAAATTAACAAAAACACCCCCACCCACCCAACTTCCCAGATTCGGCTACCGCCGACAGCAACGAACGACCGGAAATGGCCGGTAATGGCCAGTTGTGACCTTTTCCGGCCATATCCACCGTCGATATGGCCGAAAAGGCACATCTTCCCGTATGGACTTTCAATGAATGTCCGACTTTGACGGTCAACGACGGCCATATATTTGGCTGTCACAGACGGCAAGCTCGGGATTTTTCGTTCGTTACGGCCAGTTCTGGCGGATCGTGGGGCCTTTTTCGGCCACATCGTGGTCGATCTAGCGGAAAAGGCCATATAGAGGCCCTATCGGCCAGATCCGACCACTGTGAATCGAAACGCCCTTTCCGGTCAGATTCCGGCTCCGGTGGCAAGAATCTGTCACCGTGGGTAGGTGGGGGTGTATCTGTTAAATTTTAATACTATTTGCAGAAGAATCGGTTAAGCGATACAATGGATCACTTAAGCGATCCTGTGATTGGCAGAAGCAAATCTGCCTAGGTCCATGATCGTTAAGCGATCAGTGATATCGCTTAAGCAAATATTGCCTTTTTCCCCTGGTCGATTAAGCGATCGTGGATCGCTTAAGCGATCGTGGATCGCTTAAGCGATCATGCACCTGGGCAGACAATCAGTCCAGGTGCACGATCGCTTAAGCGATCCCTTTATCGCTTAAGCGATCCTTCTGCGAAAACACTTTGTCGCTTAACGATACACTTAGTCGCTTAAGCGATGTGGGCAATATATACATTTGCATCTTTTCTCCTGAATTTTGACAAACTAAAATTACCAACACGTATTAATTCCATACTTTTCTCAATTTGACAGCCTAATTCCAAACTAAAATCACCAACAAATATTTGACCATGTAATAGAATACACAATATAAAGAATATTTATTAAAGGTAACAATAAAATTAAAACATCAATAATTTCATCCTTCTTCGAATCGACCCTAATTACTTCTGGCAACTGCTTCTCTTGTGACCAGGTTGCTTGCAAATTGAGCACTATTCATCTTCCGGGGAACCCAAAGGCTGATGGAATACGCTAACCTTTTTCTCCCCTTTGGTGTCTTCTTCAATGGCGGCTGGAGGATAATGTCAGCCCATCGGCGGCACTACCCACTGCTCTTCTGGAGGCAACGGATATATCATTTCTGAATATGCTAGCATGTAGTGATCTGTCATTAAAGGGGAGCAAAGTTCCATGTAAATTCTTGAACCAAAATCCGGCTTCCGTTGGTGTTTCAGTGCTGCTAGTGCATGAGGACAAGGTAAATGTTGAATGTCAAGCACTTTACCGCTGCAAGTTTTTGTAACAAGGTTAACTAGGGCATCCGGACCATAGCCGTGCACAGTAAACTCTTGAGCATTAGAGGATAGGCAAACAGTGCATTTGACAGTTCCATATGTTCTCGCATATTTTTTCAGCTGACGGAACAAGGGTTGTAGTAAAATTATCTGACTCCATACGACGCTCATGGAACCACCGCGACAGTGTCCTTTGGATTGCATCAAAAAGTGCAACTATTGGAAACTCTCTTTCTATTAACAACTTCGAATTTATGGACTCAGCTATGTTCGTGGTCATGACATCAAACCTTCTTCCAGGAAAGTAAGCTTTACTCCATCTCTTGAAACCAACATCATGCTCAAGATACTTAGCAACTCTAACATCCTTGATTGGATTTGCTGGAAGTGTTCCTCGAAACATCAACCGATAAGCTTTTGCTGCATGTAGTATGTGAAGGAGGCCAGCACACTTAAACTTTTGTTTTATGTTTCCACCAAGGTGCCTCATACAGAATCCGTGATGTGCTTGCGGTAAATAGTGGCAATCCCCTTCTTTATAGAGTTGTGCCATCGGATATATGCACAACTCCACTGTCAGGCACTATCGTACGTAACTGCTGAAAAAACCAAGTCCACGACTCGTCATTCTCAGAGTCAACCACACACCATGCAACAGGATATGTGTGATTCTCGCTGTCCTGTGCAGTGGCCACCAACAATGTACCTCCATACTTTCCCGTTAGAAAGCAACCATCAACAGCCAACACCTTTCTCATGTTTACAAAACCCTTATAGCAGACCATAAGCAACAAAAAAAAAATATTAAACATCATATTCCTGTCCCACTTCAAAGCCGTCTTGCTACCTTAGTTTGTCAACTTAAGCATATAACGGTACGCTCTAATACTGCGTACCCGTGCTCCGGCGTGCCCCCACAAAATCGTGTGCATGTTGTCTACCTTTCCAGCATTTCCAGTAACTAACAAGCACATCCCAACCTGTGCGCACAAGTCTCTGAATGTCTTTAGGAGATGGACCTTTCCCTTCGACGAACCGACTTTGACAAATTGTCCAATAACATCAGCGGACGCTTGTCAATGCTCACCTAAAATATGTCCAAACCACATGTGTGCTCACGGGTATATGTGCTAAGAATAAACTTTTCCGACTCCGCCAACCTTCTACAATAAACCCGCCACTGCAGTTTCGGTCACGACATGCAACCGTCACAGCTAATGAATTTGACTTTTTGGTGATGAACTCAAAATTACCTTTCACAGCAACAAGTTTTAGCTTCCTCACCACTTCCTCTTTGTGTCAAATAAATACCCTATGCGCAAGTCCGATCCATCCGTAAAGACATGAGCTGATCCACTACTACTCCAATTGCCCCCTTTGAACTTGCATAAACGACCATAGTGTCTCTTCCTCACAATCTACGCCTTCTGCATAATCTGTATTTAAAGGAATCTCTACATCTGTGGGAACATCTAAGGGTCCTCTCCTCAACATTTTCATTCTGCCCCCCAACCAACCTCTTCTATAGTGTCCTCCCACACCCAATTCACCGTTTACTCTTGATTTTTCAGCTAACAAATCAATGGCCTCGCAGTTCAAATTACAACCAGGCAAATCTCGCCCCATCCTCGTTATCCCCTCCTTGGAACCAACTTCCAACGGTTTTCTACATAAGAAACCCTTAAAATCGGCCTCGAACCACTATCGGCCATATCAATCATAAATAAGTTCACACTTTCATCCGACTTTAATACAGCAGAGGTACCTTATAATTTTCAGGAGCTTGCTTAAAACATACTTCACAACTATATCATTACGCGAGCAACTCAAATTACCTCTTTATTTATTTCATCAATCAACTCATCAAAACAACCTCTGTGCTCACAGCATGGTGTAACTTCTTTGTTCTTCCCAATCCCTTCCACCACTTTCTTCCTCCACCCACTCACCAAAATATTCAACACCCAAACAACTTTTCCCATGTATAAATAGCCAACTACCTGTAATGCAAGAAAAAAAAATATTCTAAATGCTGTACTAAGGGTTCAAATAGTTTATAAAGAATCTGCACATTCGCATATGGTCTGATGTATGCTTGACGATCATGGTTATTTATACTGGATCGCTTAAGCGATACACTTGATCGCTTAAGCGATTCAGTATAAATAACCGTGATCGCTTAAGCGATCTATGCCATTACTGATCGCTTAAGCGATCTGCTCCCATACAACAGACTTTAACTAGATCGCTTAAGCGATCTTATGCCACATACTGACGCTTAAGCGATTATTGTGCATACTAGACCTACCGGATCGCTTAAGCGATACACCAGATCGCTTAAGCGATCCATCGTGCCAGAACACATTTTTAGTCATCTCCACCTACAATCGATCCATCATACCCAGAATAAATACCCAGAACAAATTTTCAACAAATTTACTCCTTTCAACCTACATTAAACACACACAGCCCAACAACCTAACAACTAAATCAAAATCATAACCCAACCCCATCCATTATTAAATCTTTGTAAATCTAAATATAAAATGAAAAAGGAGATACACATACTTAGGCGAAATGTCAGGAGGAGGAGGAGGGAGATCTTTGCCGGAGAAGATGTTAATGGTGGAGAGAAGAAGTGTTAATGGCGGAGGAACAAGAAGAGATTAGAGGAATGAGGAGAGAAGATGTACAGGAAGGAGGAAAAGAAGAAGATGCAGAGGAAGAGAAGATGTTGACGACGCCAAGAAGAAGAGAAGAAGATGCAGGTAGAGATCGTTAATGGCGGGAGGAAGAAGAAGGTTTTTGGGTTTATTTGCAACAATTTCGGGTTTGTGGAAATATAGATAATTTGAAAGAGTACATTAATCCTAATAAGCACTAATACCCTTAATCAATAATATGGCTATTTAGTTAACATTTCAAAACTTGATAGCCTTTTAATTAAATGTAAACTTCAAATGTCTTTTTAATAACTTCCCCCATTGTCAATGACTAGAAGTAGAAGACAAAACAACTGATTGATCCAGTCTGCAGGTAGTTGCATTTGAACCTGGTAACTGTATAATAAATGTAAAACGTATTGTTTAGTAAGCATATTTAATTTAAAATACTTGAAACTGTTTACGCATCTTTTATGCTTTTTTTTGAATCAGAATCTCATTACTTTCACTTTGTATTAAGTTACAGATGCTTTTTCTTTCGACTGACACAAGCAAAGAATGAAATCTATCTCTAGGATCCACTTTATCTTAATAAACTCTTCCTATTAATAGCCTATCTGCTAGCCGACGTGGTTGTTGGAAGTTTTGCATATCCTCAAGGGAGATAAAGGCACAAACTCTATTCTGAAATCTCATTTATTTAAATGTGTTGCCACAATAAAGGTTCACAAATTCTGTAGCTACTGCACTGCATTTGGAACTGGTATGTGGTTCCAACAGTTCATTCTTTTTGTATATAATTAATTTCAAATAAAACAAATTGTTTAGTTAGAATATCTACTTTGATAATACTTGAATTGTTTACTTATTTTTTATGGATTTGTAGTTAGAATCTCTTTACTTTCATTTAGCATTAGGTTATAAATACTTTTCAGATTAATTCAACTTGTACTGCCGGCAGTAGCTTTGAGAACTCAGAATTTTTTATACAACTTACATGAATGAAACATTGTTCTCAATTATTAGTTGAACAACTGCTCCTCTGTTTTTTCTTTTCTTCATTTTCCATTTTCTCACATATATTTGCAGAGATAAAATTCAAAGAGGCAAGCCACTGAGAATATTGTTATGGCGTCAGAGAGTCAAAAAGATGAAACTGTGATTAACATGGTCATGAGTCCACTGCCAAGTTCCTATGAAAACTTATTGGCATATGAGTTGTCTATGTCATCTAAGTTTTCCATCTTTCAAACCCCGAAAATTCTTTCTAGGCACAACAAAGCAGCATATAAGCCAAATGCATTCTCGATTGGGCCATTCCACTACAGAGCTAACAAACAACTCGAAGCCACACAACAAATAAAATTGAAGTATTTGCGAGACCTCCTCGCACGATCAAACAATCCAGAGGAGCAATATAGTCAGCTCACAGAAACCATCAGATCGATTCAGCGAGAGGCGCGGGGCTGCTATGCAGGGCCGGCTTAAGGGGTAGGCAGGTGAGACACCTGCCTAGGGCCCCAAAAACAAAGGGGGCCAAATTTTTTATAAATTTTTTTTTTTTTAATATCTTACAAAAATAAAAATGGTTTATAATTTCTTATCTAAGTCAAGAGACCCCCAAAAAAAAGCCAAAAAAATCCAAATTTATTATAAACTTTTTACATATATTCTCACCCAAAGTTTAACAAAATAGCAAGTTTGTACTTCTAGTTTTATATATTCTAGTTAATACCCCTAAATTAATACATTGAATCTCTTTTAGCAATGGAAGACTAAAATAGTTATTTACATATCTCAAATTACTCACCCCTAATTCAATCCCAAAATTTGACATTCACATAAATCATCTCCAGCCCTCTTTTGCCGCCAGTGGTTTGGAGTTGACTTCGGTCAATTTTGGTTCCGGTCGATTTTCTCACCAAAATCGAATGAAATCATCATTTCATCATTTCCCAACCTTGATAGCCCTCGATTTGACTAATTTTTTATGAATCTCGCAACCCAACTCCACTACACGACAGCCATTTTTAGCCTTTTTGGCATGTACTCGACATTGTTGGCCTTCCCCAACACCACCATCTTCCTCCCTTCAGCCCACTCACCAAAACCCCTATCATACCTTATCTGTTTGCTCTGCCAATCGTCGGCCATCGATACCTTTTGGGCCATGACTTCTCAAGCATTTTCTTATCAATCTTGGCATTGGAAATCACCCATTTCACCACCCATCACTTCTCCAACATCTACTCTCCAAAACCCCCCACCAACCTAACCTTGTTAGCCTGCTGGTTGATGTCCGCCTCTCCTAGTGATTTTTCATCTCAAAAGGCAAAAAATAATAATAATAATAATAATTTTTTTAATATATGCTTATATTATTAGAGGGCCCCAAAGTAACTCCTGCCTAGGGTCACAAATGTTCTAGAGACGGCCCTGCTGCTATGCAGGGCCACTTGAAAGCTGTGTTGAGGAAGCATTTGTAGAGATTTTGGTACTTGACGGTTGCTTCATTAGTGAGTTGTTCCGCAAAGATGCCAAAGAAAAACTTAGAGATCCAAATGACGCCATAATCACCATTTCTTGTTTCCAAGAATATTTAAACCATGACCTGATTTTGCTTGAAAACCAAATTCCTTGGATGGTGCTTGAGCGTTTGTTTAGCTTGACCAAACTTTCTCCCGACGAATCCCTAATCCACCTTGCCCTTAAATTCTTCGGTAATATATTCTCATCCTATGAACCATCTGTTACACCAAATAAATTCCAAGAACGTAACATCGAAATCAAACATATCCTTGACTTGTTGAGGCATTCCTTGCTTTTACCATTATCATCAGATAAGTTCAATGATAAACCCACGAGATGGGAACCCTTCCCTTGTGCTACAAAGATCAACGAGGCCGGTATCACGTTTAAGAAAGGAGAGGCAGATAGTATTTTGGAGATAAACTTTGCAAATGGTGTTCTGGAGATTCCACCTCTACTAATTCAAGAGACAACTGAAACCATTCTCCGAAACCTCATCAGCTTTGAACAATGTTGTCCAAATTATCAACCCATAGTCACTTCTTATGCGAAACTCATGGATAATCTCATTGACACCGACGAAGACGTTGAGATACTCAGGGAGAAGAATATTATCGATAATTGGTTGAATCCAGAGGACGCAAAGCAATTATTCAACAAGCTATACCAGGATACATATGTGAAGCAGTTCTTTTATCGTGACATTTGCGTGAAAGTGACGAGACATTTTGAACGATGCTGGCCCAGATGGTGCGTTTTCTATTTACACAACTTCACCAGCCCCTGGGCTATGGTTTCTCAGGCAGTTGGTGCAATCCTTTTTATTCTCGCATTCTTGCAGACCTTGTATTCCATTCTGGGTGTCGTGGGAGATAAAAAGCCTTAATGTTCTGAGTGTTTGGTGACAACCATTAATTTGCTAGGAGTTTAATGTAGAAATTGATAATTGAATGCTTATCAGTGTATTTGTGCTTGTTTTCTGTTTGTTTTTTGAGGAAAGTGTTTTGTGAGTTAGAGATTAAATTTTATTTGGTGTGAAATTTGATCTGGATTAAAATGTTTTGCCTAATGAGCTTAGTATTAAGATGTTTCTTAGTTTGATTTTGATGAAGTAGGGTGAAGATCTCCGTATGAAAATTTTTTAGGTTGATTTTGGTGAAGTAGGATGAAGAAATGAGTAATTGTATAAAGATTTGTTATAACTTGTTATCATTTAGAATTTATATATTTTTTTCTTTATATTTTTTTTTTATTTATATTTAAGATTCAATTTGTATATTTAAATGGAAACTAATGAATTAAGAAGTAAGAGCTACCAAATCAAAATTGAAGATTGAAGTATTTGCAACACCTACACCAACACTCACGGTCAACAAGTCCAAAGGAGCTATACAGCAGCTTTTAAACTACCGGAACAGATAAAACGGTTAATGATTAGCCATGCCTTCTTATACATTCGGTTAATTGATTATCTCAATAATGTATTTATTTGATTGTTAAAAGGATTATTTAACGACATGAAATATTAAAAGAGAAAAGTTTTAAATAAAAATTAAGAATGGATTAATTCTTGGCTTCTTAATGATGCTACTGAAGTTGCTGAATCACCAAATATTCAAAGCTACGCGTGCTACACTTTTTTAAATAACATTTCTAAAATCTTATTATGAATAGGATACAATAGGATTTTGAAAATGTATTTAATATATTATTAGAAAATATTTTTTGAAAATATTTAGATTATTTTTAACCCTTTATATTTGTTAATTTAGCTAAACACACCCCATCTCCCCAAATAAAAGTTTATAAATTAACAAAAATGTTCTCATCCACCGAATCAACTATTGACAGCGGGCCACCACCACCGAATAGTGGCCGTCAGTCGTTGGAATGGCACATCGACACAACCGACCGGAATTAGCCAATTGTGCACTAATCTTGTTTTTTCTGGCCAAATCCACCATGGATCTAGCCAGAAAAAACCAGATCTATGGTGGATCTGATCAGAAAAGACAAGATCGGTGCACAACTAACGAGATTCAGTCTGTCATGCATCGTTATTGCGGCGACGGCAATAGGGATTGTTTTTGCTAATTTTAAAACTTTTATTAAGAAAGGTAATTGTTAATGTTTCGAATTGGATAGAATATGATTCAATTTTTAAGAATATTAAAACAAACAATTTTTTTTATTTTTTAAGATAGGATAGTGTTTGAATAGCCAAACAAAAGCAGCCCAAACTCTTAATAGCTCATTCCGTAATATGCCCGGAAACTTTACATTATGCCCAGCGTGGCCATCTCTCTCTCTGCCTTTGCACTTGTTTTCAGTTTTACAAGTACAGTATAAATTCTCGTTTGAATTTGCCTTTTTTTCTTTTCTTTTTTTATATTTTAGACTTGCATCGTTAACAATGACACCATTTGCCTCTACTTTATATATATATATATATATATATATATCATGTAACACAATTCCCATAACTTAGTTGAGAAAATTAGTTGATACCCCTCAAGTTTGAGGACATGACAGACCTTGTATTCCATTCTCGGTGTTGTTGACGCTTGAGCTTTTGGTGAATACCATTAGTCTCGAGAAAAGTAACTTGATTGGCAACTAAAGAAGATAGAGATCAATTTAGGAGATGTTACAAATGCGCCCGAGGCCGAGCATAGCACATGGTCAGCTATCTTTCTTTCTTTTTTTTCTTCCAGGAGTGTTCGGACTAGGGTTAGTTTACGCACACTTCAACTAATCTCCTGAAACTCTAGAACTATCGGCCAAGTAAGAACTCCAGTGACCACTCCTATTAACAACTGAGGAAGAACTCGAACTCAAAATATTTTGAGTAATATACTCAAGAGTCTCTATCAAATCATTCGATCACTCAAGTTGGTTACATTGTCCACTATCATATTGCCTAGATGAAACTTGTTACAATATTACGTTCGATCCATCCAGAAAATCTTTCTTTGATGGGTTGATGAGCCGCAGTCCCAATAGGCAATAACTACCAACAGATAAAACAATTACGATTAGCTATACCTTATTATACATTTTGTTAGTAGTTATTATTATTATTATTTGTTAATATTAGAACAGTATTTAACAACATAACAATAAAAGAGGGAAATTTTAAATGTAAATTAAGAACGGATTAAGTCTTGGCTTCTTAATGATGCTGCTGAAGTTGCCG
This sequence comes from Pistacia vera, assembly GCF_008641045.1. NCBI lineage: Eukaryota > Viridiplantae > Streptophyta > Magnoliopsida > Sapindales > Anacardiaceae > Pistacia > Pistacia vera. The sequence continues at coordinate 113,897 of NW_022196200.1, forward strand.
AATCACCTAGTTTTCCAACGGGCCGTTCAATATATAAACTATAGATATATGTCAAGAAACTTGTTTAATTTAAGATGATTTGATTTGATTACGTAAAATTACAGATATCAACTGACATAATCTACCTTTCGGAACGCTTGTGGATCCATAAAGTAGTTCTTTGTACCCTATTCCAAAAGTAAAAGCTTATAATCCTAATGCTAGCCAATTGCAGAAAAATTGAAATTTTTTTTTTTTTCAGTAACTGGGATGTCCATGCAACTTGCACGCACCTCAACTAATCCCTAAAGCTCATTGAGTATCCCACAAGCCCAAAAAACTAGGTAAATCACAATATTATTGTGACAGATAACTTCAAGGTTTGAATCCAAAAACTTAAGAAAATGAGTAAACCTCCTTGACCATTAAACGAACTCTTTGAGTTTTCAAAAGCGAATTCTTTACATTATGCCCAGCATGGCCATATCTCTCTGTCAAATGCCACTCAAATTGGATAATGCATCAGTTTTTAGTGTTACAAGTTAAGTATAAATTCTGGGTTGAATTTGCTTTTTTCTTTTCTTTTTTATACTTTAGACTTAAAGGGTCCAAATATATATCTCATGCAACACATTTCAACAACTTTATGGAGAAAATTAGTTGGTACAGCTCAAGTTTGACGACATTATGTCGCATCCCACATGTTTAAAACAAAGTAACACTTACACTTTCAAGTCAAAAAAGAGAAGCAAGAAGAGCAGCAACACAGAAGATACAATACAATGCAAAGTCCAAAAATCACCTAAATCTTGGGAAACACTGAATATTAAATTTACAATTTTCTTTAAACATATTTATTACTGAGATTGGAAACCATTTTTTTCTTTTAAATATTGTTCGAATAGAGATGTTTAAAAAAAAAAATGAATTAAATATACTTGGAAGATTAAACTAGTAAAATGGAATTGGAGAGAGGAATGTGTTATAAAACAAGGGTAGTTTAATCTTTGAAGTTTGAACAATAGATTTGGTTTAGATTTGGACGACAGATTTTAGTACATGGGCCGTCAACTTTAGTGGGGTATTATATTTACCTTTTCAGAACCTGTGGGTTGTCATTGTTAATTTTCTAAACCTTTTGGTTTCTTTAAAAACCTGAAGGGTGTTAAATGTTAATGTAATATTCCTTAAACTTCATATCCAACTTCGGAATCCTATTGTGCAATCCCCAGGAAGATTTGTCACATTTGTATGGCCAAAACACACCATATTTACAGTATCATTCACTTAACCACGAAAACCTACTTCTGTTGTCATCGTTTTGCCTAAACTTGATTGCTTGTGAAAAACATTACTGCAGGTTGCCCAAGGCAGACATCAGGTGATTAACATCGACCCCGGACACTAACAACTTTGATAAACACCGGTAAGTGAACACTCCAGAGTTCTCATTCTGCTTCAATATAAGAGATTAAGTTTTATGAATCTGTCATCATCGAAGTTCCAGAATTACCGAAGCTCTCGAGGTTAATAAATATTTAATTAATATATATTAGAACCTGTTTGACCAAGTGGTCTTCTATTTTTCATTTATTTTCATGTTCCTTGTGAACAGAATCGTGCCTAAAGATACATTTAAAGAGGCAAGGCTGCTGGGAAAGCTGACAGAAAATGAAGACTATTGTTATGGCAAGCCGGAGTTCAAAGGATCACATTACCATTAATACTGAATCTTTAGCATCCTCCTTTGAGAATATAATGGCGGATAACCTCTTCATGTCACCCAATTGTTGTATCTTCAGAACCCCAAAAATACTCCTCAGGCACAACGAAAAAGCATATCACCCCAATGCATTTTCAATTGGGCCCTTTCATCATGAAACAGAACAATTGAAACCCACAGAAAAAATCAAATTGAAGTATTTGCAAGGCATCCTCCAACGATCCCTACGGCCAAAGGAAAGATTGAGGCAGCTGATTGAAGCCATCAGGGTTGTCCAAGTAGAAGCCCGTGAGTATTATGCAGGTCCAGTTACGTTAAATGTTGAAGAATTCGTAAAAATTATGGTGCTTGATGGTTGCTTCATTATTGAGCTGCTCCGCAAAGATGCAGACGAGGTAGCAAAAGATCCAGATGACCCCATATTTACCATGTCTTGTTTACAAGAATTTTTAAACCATGACCTGATTTTGCTAGAAAATCAAATTCCTTGGCTGGTGCTCGATTGTTTGTTTAACTTGAGCATGCCTCCAGGAGGAGGCAAGTCCCTAATTCAACTAACCCTTGATTTCTTCGCCAACATATTTTCATCCTCTAAACCTTCTATAACACCAGACCAGTTCAATGACCTTAAAATCATGCATATTCTTGACCTATTGAGGCATTCATTGCTTTTGCCATTCAGAAACGACGAACCGGATGAAAAGCATTTGGGATGGCAGCCCTTCCCGTGTGCCAAAAGTTTGAAAGATGCTGGAATCAAATTCAAGAGAGTATCTTCTAGTAGCATTTTGGATATAACATTTAGCAATGGGGTTCTTGAGATCCCACCTCTGTTACTTCAGGAAACTACAGAATCAATCTTGCGGAATCTGATCAGCTTCGAGCAATGCTACCCGAATTGCCCGCCAAGAATCACTTCGTATGCAAAACTCATGGATTACCTCATTGACACCACTAAGGACATGGAGATACTTTGTGAGAATGATATTTTTGATAACTGGTTGAATCTTGAGGACGCCACTCAATTCTTCAACCAGTTATACACTGATGCTTATGTGAAGAAATTCTATTACCATGAACTTTGCCGTCAAGTGAACTCCTACTGCAAACAATTCTGGCCTAGATGGCGCTTCTTTTACGTGCACAACTACTTTGGCAAGCCCTGGGCTGTCACTGCTCAGATTGTTGTTGCTATCTTCTTGGTTTTCGCCTTCTTACATACCTATTATACCATTAAAAATGATGATTGACTGTTTGGTTGACTTCCATTAATTTGCTTTGTATTTCAGTTGTATTTGTTTGATTAGAAATACGTTTTACTTGGTAAACTTAATTAGTTGTTGAGCTAGAGCTGGCTTTGTATGAACAAAATCTGATTTTGTTTTTGTTTGTTTGTTTGTGAAACAAGTGTGAATGGGTTTGTTGTTAATTTGCATCAGTTTGTAAAATTATGGAATCCCAAATTGAAACAGAAGAAGAGTCAGAAACAAAAATGTCCCAAAAATTTAGTTTTAACAAGAGATGAAAAAATTTCAAGGGTCAAAGACTCTAAATGTTCTAGTAGTGCAAATCCGATAAGCTTCTTCATGGGCAAGCCGGTGTTGTTGTTTCATCATAAAGCAAAACTCTAGTCTATTAAAATATATAAAAGCTAAAGATAATCTTATTCTTATCGTCTAGACCAAGCAATTTAAAAGCAGTAGGAACGCACCTTTCCAATAAATAAAAAGAAATATATAACTTATAATTATTCTTGAAGAAAGGAATCATGCACCTTCTTTATCTATCTGAAACTGGATAATTTATGAAGGCAATTAAAGGACACAATGGAATTTTACCTTTCTTCTTTTGTCGTTGTTCTTTTTTCTTTATATCCTGTGTAGAGGTAGAACAAATGGGCTGGGTTAGACGGGTCAACCCTAACCCAGTTCGCAACGAAGAGGGTTCAACTCGGCTCGCTTTAATGACGGGTCGGGTTGAACCCAACCCGCCAGCAACCCCCGGGCAGGCCGGGTTGCAAAATGGCAACCCGGTGACCCGTGGGTTGCTATTTTGTCATCTCTACAGGAGGACCGCCAACCCGACGGGTTGGCCTGCCGGGTTGGCTGTTGCCAACAGCCAACCCGTTGGGTTGACCCGCGGGTTGGCAACAACCAACCTGCTGGGTTGGCCCAAAAAAATTAAAAAAAATATAAAATTAATTTATTTTTTAAAATTACCCTTTTACCCTTGAAATATAGCCGTTGGAGGGGTCTTTTTCGTCATTTTCTTTCCCTATTTTTTTCTATAAATTGGCCCTAAACTCTCATATTTTCTACAATCAAATTCTCTCAATTCTCTTATTATTCTCTAATCTCTATTCTCTCAATTATTCATTTATTCTTTAATCTTTTTGTATCAATTTGCTCTATTTTAATTTTTATTAGTTTTTGCAATTTTCAATTCATATTCCAATTTTCCAAATTTCAATTCTCTTTCTTTAATTTTATTCTTCTACATCAATTTTTTTTTTCAACTACAATGGATAGATATTTCTCTCCATCAATTTCAATGATGAAGAAAAACACTATCCTAGTCCTAGTCCCGCTGATTTAATATGAATGCAGGAGATTCAAATAGTCCGCTGTCCCAATCCCATCTCAGAATCCGATACACCTCAAATATGTCATCGATTCCAACAGCTCCCAATGGTTCTAGAAGTCGTCGTCATAATCGTCACCTCGTCCAACTCCATCTCAGTTGAGACGGTCATCAACTGCCGTCAAAACCGAAGACAGGCACACATCAGACGTTTGGCCGCATTTGACAAGTTTTACGAGACAGAAAATGGCGTTAAAGTCAAGAAAGTAAGATACAATATTGTGGAAATGTTTATAAAGCTGATTTAGGTAATGGTACTAGTACTTTAAAAAGGCATGCTAATAAATATATTAATCAAAATGGAAATAGAGAAAGCAATCAAACTCAATAACTAATATGGGTACTACTTGGGTTATAATTCTGATGTATATAGGGAACAGTTAACTTTATATATTGCTACAGCTGATCAACCTATTAATATGGCAGAAGATAATATTTGAAAGATTTGTTCAAAAATTCATTTTTTCTAGGATTTAAAAGTTATTCAAAACTGCAAATAGAAATGATTTAATAAAATTGTTTAGAAAAATGAAATTAGAATTAAAAATAAATTTCATACTGTCATATTAGTGTGGCTCTAAATGCCGATATTTGGAGTGGTAGCGCTAACAAGATTATATTTGTGTGACTAGTCATTATTTTGATAATGAATTAAATATAATAAATTATTAGGATTTAGATTAATGGATGTGGATCATAGTGGTTAGAAATCATAATAAAATGTTGAAGTTTTAGAAAGTTAAATATTATTGATAAAGTGATAAGTTTAACTTTAGATAATGCAAGTTCTAATAGTAAAGCTATAGATTTTTTCAAATTAATTATCCTTTATATAATAATTGAAGTTTGGTCACCAACGTTGTGCATGTCATGTTATTAATTAATTGTGAAAAGTGGTATGAAAATAATTAAACAAAAATATGATAGAATTAGGGAATCTTTAGCTTGGATTACTGGTAGTAATAAAAGAAATGCTAAATTTCAAGAAGCTATATAAAATCAAATATATCTCCAGAACTTTTGCATTAGATATGCCTGTAGATGGAATAGTACTTATTTAATGCTGATTCATGTTTACCTTAAGCTAATATAATTAGTTATTTGTTAGCAAATAATAGAGGTCCTCATTATTTGGTAGAAAATGATTGAAAGATAGCTAAAGTATTCATTATTTTCTCAAACGTTTTACCAATCCACTTTACAAATTTCTGGTGTGGTATTATCCTACTAGTCCATTGGTAATACATACAATACAAAAATTTCCGAGTTATTTATAAAAAAACAAAGACAATGAAATTTACAATGCACCAATAAAGGCAATGGAAAAAAAAAATTTGAAATATTGGGAACCCTTTCCTTCTTTATTGTTTAGGTGCTATATTTGATCCTAGAATTAATTAACACGTTTAGAAAATGGTTTTGACAATTTAAGTGAAAATTTACAAAACGGATCATATGTCAATCAAATAGGAGAGTAAAAAATAGTATTTTCGAAGTATATTTCCATATGAAAACAGGTATGGAAAACCGCAGTCGCAAAGAGGCGAAAATCCAGAGAAGCTGTATCAGAAGAAACAACAATGAAGACTATACTCTTGCAATGCACACTAAATAGGCCGAAGAGGACCCGAATCTGAGCACCACCTCCTCTTCAGAAGCACCACAACAACAACAACAACAAACTAATATACTGTCCTCCATGGAGTCGCAGAGTAATGAACTTCAACAATATTTGGCAGCCCCCGAAATGTTTCCAATAGGTCACTTTGATATCTTTGAGTATTGGAGAGCCAGAAAATATATTTTCCGGTATATCAAGACTTGCCTTGGAGGTTTTCGCTGTTCATGTCTCAACCGTCTCATTCGAACAACATTTAGTGCAAGTGGAAGGATTTTAAATGAAATGAAGACTAAACTTGCTCCAAAAATGATTGAAGTCCTCACATGTCTTCAAGATTGGGGAACGATGTGTCATCAAGATCAATACGAGGTTTCGACAATATTTAGTAGAATTATTTCAATTTGTTAATATAGATGATACAGATGAGGAAGGTCCTAGTGAACCACCCCCAAATTAGTTGTTTTGTAAAATGTAATTTGTAAATTAATTGTCAATTATTGCACTCTTTTTCTTTACCAAGTTTTCTCCCATTGGGTTTTTCTTGGTGAGGTTTTTAACGAGGCAATAATGTTGTAATTTCTTATTTTATTTTTGATAAATGAATAAGTCTAATTTTTCTTATATTACAATTTATTTGTATTAAAATTGAATTAATATTTGAAATGTTAACAAAAAAAAAAAATGAATTGAATTGAATATTGATATTTGAAAAGTTAACTAAAAACAATTATATTATAATTATTTATTTGAAAAGTTAAATTAAAAAAACAAAAAAATAAGAAAATCGAGCTAACCCGGCTTGGACTGCCGCCTAACCTAGGAGTTAGGGTTGGGGCCAAGCTGGGCCAGCCATTTCTCCAAAATGGCGAGCCTAACCCGACTTGCTTGTTAGCGGCAGGTTAGGCTCGGCCCGCCAAACTTGTAACCCGCCCGGGTCGAGCCGGACAGGACTTTTCCATCTTTAATCTTGTGTATAATTTCAAACTGATAAAAACAATTTCAAAAACAAGAAAACATTAAAAATCTTTCCTCTTTTATTTTTTCTTTAAATTTGTATATTATTTTCAAACTGATTTCAACAACCAAACTGATAAAACATTTCAAAAACCAAAAAATTAAACCACGCCCACCGTGGGGCTCGAACCACGACCACAAGGTTAAGAGCTTGCGCTCTACCGACTGAGCTAGACGGGCTGCTTGTGACCCGGAACAAGTAAGATTTATATATTGGCTAACTAAACTTCAGAATTTTTCTTGAAGGGAAAAGAAAAAAAAAAAAAATTATTTCTTGAATCCAAATTGCATGGACCTCACATCTGAATGTAAGTTGAGCAAACAGGAAGGAGCATGGTTCTAGTTCTAATGTATATAAAATGACTTATTAACATAATCAACAATCAAAATGTTTAAGTAATTTATCAAGTAAAAAAATAGGGAGAACGACTTAACATACCCAATGTTTGTCGAAACGATAAGTTGATACCCATAAGGTTTTAAAATGACAAATGGATACCTTCCGTCATGTTCGGTTAGTGATTTTGGTTAGATAATAGTGAAAAGACTAAAATACCCTCGAAATTTTAATTTTTAGTTTTTATAAATTTAAAAATTTCTAAAAAACCCCCTAGGTTTGCTAATTTGACTAAACACCCAATATATAAAAATTTATAAAATAACAAAAACACCCCCGCCCACCCCTACAGTGCCAAATTCCGGCCACCACCACGGAATTGGCCGGAAAATTGTGTTACGACACAGACCGTCGGATCTGTGTCGTAACACACCGATCTGGCCTTTTCCGGGCAGATCCGAGGCGGATCTGGCTGGAAAAGGCCAGATCTATGTCTGGCCTTTTAGCCTTTTCCGGCCAGATCTGGCCTTCCGGCAAGTCATCCACGATCTGGCCGGAAAACGCCAAAGCGACGTGTTACGACACAGATCCGATGGGTCGTGTCTGTAATACAATTTTCCGGCAGGTTTCCGGTCACGACGGCCAGATCTGGCTGTGATCTGGTCTTTTCCGGCCAGATCAGCACAGATCTTGCGGAAAATGAAGATCTACGCGTTACGACACAGATCCGAACGGTCTGTGTCGTAACGCAATTTTTCGGCCAGATTCCGGCGTGGTGGCCGGAATCTGGCACTACGGGGTGTTTTGTTTTTATAAAATTTTATATATTGGGGTGTTTAGTCAAATTAGCAAACCTAGGGGGTTTTTAGAATTTTAAATTTAAAAAAACTAAAAATTAAACTTTCAAGGGCATTTTAGTCTTTTCACTATTATCTAACCAAAATCACTAACAGAACATGACGGAAGGTACCTATTTGTCGTTTCAAAACCTTTTGGGTACCAACTTGTCGTTTCAATAAACTTTGGGTATGCATAAGTCGTTCGGCCAAAAAAAAAATATCTTCCTGGGGCCATGCCTATGATAGAGCAACAAGTTTCATTTTTTTATTTTGTCCAATTGAGCTATGGCTTTCCAATCCAATAACTCAATGGCTCTGGTATCATAATAATTAAGGTCAGCATGCGGTGTATTACCATAAGGAAAATAATAGAGTTACCGAAAAGTTTATACCGAATTTATGCATCGAATGACGTAACAAAATCTTGATCATTGATTAATATTAATTGATAATAAATCATCGGTCAGGATTGTGTTACGTCATTCGATACATAAATTCAATGTACACCCGCCAATAACCGTAACATTACTCTTAATCTAAAATCTCATTTATTATTTTCTGGCCTAACGACATGCATCCACCCATAATTAACATCTGGCATCCAAAAGGTTTGAAATAACAATTATCTACTTTCTATCTAAATCTATTAGTAAAATATGTTTAAGTAAAAACAATATAATAATTTTATATTCATTAATTTTAAATTAATCCATAAATCTTTAATTTTTTTATCCTATTCTTTTATTTCATTTTTCGCTTCTCTCTCTTATCTTCTTCTTTATCTCTCTCTTCTCTTTCTTTCTTTTTCTCCGTCTTTTCCCTTCTCCCCTTCTCTTTTTTTACTTTTCTTTTCCTTCTTTTACCTTCTCTTTCTTTCCTTTCTTCTCCGTCTTTTCCCTCCTCCCCTTCTCTTTTTTCCTTTCCAGCTTTCTTTTCCAGTTCTTCTGCATCAGAGTTACTCTTACTAGACCCCTTGTCCCTCTCTTTTCTTCTTTCCTGACGCTTTCTTTCCGCTTCTCTCTTACTATCCTTCTCCTTGACAGAAGGTGAAGTTATGCCGCGTTCTTTTTCAGCCTCCATCTTCTCATCCCTGAGTCTCCAAAGTACCTCCACCAACCTGGCAACCTCCTCCCTCTGTTTTCGCTCTTCCTCTTCCAAAAGCTCCTTCTCTAACCTAGCCTGTCTCTTCTCCTCAGCTTTTCTGCGTGCTTTCTCTCCTCTACTTGCATGGTAATTTAACCCATTTTCACCCCTCTTAGCCATCATGCCTCTATGATCTGCATCAGACGAAGAATCTTCATGTGATGAACTAATTCTAAAAATCTTTCTCAAAAGCCACCTAATGGAAAGCGGAGAAGGGGAGGAGGGAAAAGACCAAGAAAAAGAAAGAAAGAGAAGGGAGAGATGAAGAAGAAGATAAGAGAGTGAAGAGAAAAATGAAATAAAAAAATAGGATAAAAAATTAGAGATTCATGGATTAATTTAAAATTAATGGATATAAAATTATTATATTATCTTTATTTAAATAGATTTTATTAATAGATTTAAACAGGGAAGTGGATAATTATCATTTTCAAATATTTTGGCTACCAAATTATGTTTATAACAAACTATGTATCCGTCTTTATGACAAACTATGGTTGGTTGCTTGTCGTTCAGCCTTATTTTCTGTTAAAATTGATTGCGCCAAAGTGAAACTCATGATTCCTTTCCTAGAGGGCGTCAACTGTATGAAAAAGAAAGCCCCGAGCGAGGCTGAGGCCTGAACGGCTGAACGTGGGTCTTCCTGTTAATTCATTGGTTGAAATTGGTGGTTGCGGAAGTTTTGGCGGCTGTGGAGTATCTTCTAGAGGGTCTTTAAGACTTTAAATAATGAATAGTGTTTCTTCTTCTTTGAATATTCCTTTCACAAATGAAAATGAATAAATATTTGATGGTCTCGTCTCATGCATGATTAACGATTAACGTCCACAACGTCAACGGTCTTCCCTCTTTTTTACGATTGAATTCCCTCCACTTTCCTGGAAACCTGATCCCTTCTGGCTCACCCCCAAACACTAAGTTAAAGTAATTTTAATATAGAGCTAGCTGGTCAACTCACGCCCCGTGTTTCTCAATCTTCGAATGCAACTCCATTTCAAACTCTTTCAACACCGCCTTTCCCCTTTCTATAAATACACTCAAACCAACCTCATTGCCAAATCCTTTAATCTATCTAATTCGATTGCTCCTACAAGTTCCTTTGGGAAATGAAAAAAAACCAGCAATACGAGCGCGTTTTCAATCACTTTGATTACAATGGAGACGGGAAGATTTCACCTTTAGAGCTACACCAGTGTGTTGAAGCGATAGGTGGGGAGCTTTCATTGGCGGAGGCTGAGACGGCGGTGGAGTTCTTAGACACGGATGGAGATGGGCTGCTGGGGTTTGATGACTTCGTCAAGTTTGTTGAAGGAGGTAAAGAAGAAGAGAAAGTGAATGATTTGAAGGAGGCGTTTAAGATGTATGAGATGGATGGGTGTGGATGTATAACTCCCAAAAGTTTGAAAAAGATGCTTAGCAGACTAGGTCAGTCCACAACAATTGATCAATGTAAGGTGATGATAGCTCAATTTGATCTCAATGGCGATGGCGTCCTCAATTTTGATGAGTTTAGGGTCATGATGTTATGATTAATAATATCATGCTGTATAATACTATCATACATTCATTGATTATTTCGTTCTTCACCCCGTGATGTAATAATTAATCTCTTTGGCAGATTATTCCATACCTATATATATAATTTTTTCTTCATATACAATGTTCGATTAATTGCCTAATGCAATGTTGTTTCGTTGCTGATCATCATCAGAAGATCGAGATAGCTTTTTGATTTAGTAGACATATAAAATTATGAGCTAATTGAACTTGGATTGGTTTTATCTTGATCACTGAACTTGTTTAGATAGCTGTAGAATAATTAAGCTCAATGGAAACGAATATGAAGATGTGGCTGCGATATTCTGAGCTCAAATGGAAACGCTGATTAAGATGTGGGCTGTGATATTCTTGTCTTATGGGCTGGGGGTTTAAAGAGAGCCAATTGCATTGCATCTCACATTTTTCTTATAATGTATATGAAAGAAACTGGGTCCAAATAAAGGGCTGAAGACTCCAATAATTGGCCAAATAACTTACGCATATCTAAGGTTTTCCGAAACTATAAGTTGGTATCCAAAAGGTTTTGAAACGATAAACAGGTACCTTCCGTCATGTGCTGTTAGTGATTTCTGTTTGTTCATAGTGAAAAGACTAAAATCCCCTTAAAACATTTGATATTTTAGTTTTTTGTAAATTTAAAAATTTCTAAAAGACCCCCTAGGTTTGCTAATTTAACTAAATACCCCCATATATAAAAAGTTTGTTAAATGACAAAAACACCCCCACACCCGCAGTGCCAGATTCTGGCCACCAGAGCCGGAATCTGGCCAAAAAATTGCGTTACGACACAGATCCGTCGGATCTGTGTCATATCGTGTTGATCTGGCCGTCAAGGTAGCAGATGGAATTTTGCGGTCTCGACGGCCAGATCTAGCCTTTTCCGACCAGATTCGTGCTAATATGGCCGAAAAAGGCTAGATCTATGGCTAGATCTGGCCGTTGTGGCCACAAAACTCTATCTACGGTGTCGACGGCCAGATTTGGCCATAAATCTGGCCTTTTTTGGCCAGATCAGCCACGGATTTGGCCAGAAAAGGCCAGATCGACGCATTACAACATAGATCCGACGGGATCTGTGTCGTAACGCAATTTTCGATCAGATTCTGGTAGTGGTGGCCGAAATCTGACACTGCAGGTGTGGGGATGTTTTTGTCATTTAATAAACTTTTTATATATATGGGTGTTTAGTTAAATTAGCAAACTTAGGAGGTTTTTCAGAAATTTTTAAAAAACTTAAAATTTCAACCTTTAAGGGCATTTTAGTCTTTTCACTATAAACAAATAAAAATCACTAACCGTACATAATAGAAGATACATGTTTATTGTTTCAAAACTTTTTAGGTACCAACTTATCGTTTTGATAAACCTTGGATATGCGTAATTCTTTTGCCCCAATAATTTTTGTAAGTTTGTCAAAAGTTTATTGACGTGGGTTTAGCGTGTTTGCGACTTTGACAAATTGAACAGCCAGTCAATCAGCGTAGTGTACGTGTTGGCAGACATATAATTTTATATCAATAAAATAAAGTTTATAATCTCTAATTTGTCATGTGTTAATTATCTCTAATAGTTGAGGAATGTGAACGCAATAATGGGTGGGTGGAGAATGAGTCATTAATTTCATGAGAGTGATGAAGGGACGCTTTAGCCTGTCGGAGTTTATATTTCCTTCAGAAACTTTCGGTTTCTCTTGTAATTTTCCTTTAGAAAATTACATGAGATTATGTTACAAATACATGTAAATTATACATGTATCTCTAAAAAGAATACTGTATCTCTACAAATAGACAAAATTTGAGAAACGAATATTTTTTATATGAATATTTTTACGTATACCTCAATAATAATATCACAACTAAACTTGGGATGTATTCATAAATGTTATAAATACAGAAAAGTAAAGGTAGAGTCATAAAGAGTAGTCTATTCAATTTTTGGAAATATCATTAATCACCTCCTTTATAGACCCTTATTAACTCACACTTAGTATTTATAGTTTAATTCAATTGGGAATGTCTCGTAAATTTTTTTTTTCCTGATCAGTTCAATAAGTTCATGGAAAACATTTCAATTTATTTATCTCTTATTTTAATATAATGGATTTGTGTGGACCTGTTTCTCCATTAAATTGGTACATAAGTTGGGTTCAAAATGTTGTGAGACAATTCAGTCTATATTGGATGTGGGCGATAGAGCATTGAGAAGACATTTTCCTACTACGAAAGAATCAGGAAGGACACATCTTTCTGGTACCAGTTATTGTAAATATATATATATTATTCTCTTATTTATATCTTAACAATATTCTTTATAATTTTTGAAATGAAATATACATATTTTAAAATATTTACAAATAAAGTAGGCGAAAAATGTCTCTCTCTTTCTTGCAAATAAATGGCTTATAATTTAAAACATCGACTAATAGTAATAAACACAATAATGCAGAACACTATCTAGGAGACAACGGATTACTTATCAAGTTACCCAGTAGACTAAGGGGCAAATGATTTTTAGGCCATATTGGCTTTGAATTTAACTAAAAGGCCATCTAGTTTTTTAGTCTTTCTAAATGGCCTTATTTTTTATTAAGACAAACTAATGACAATTAAACATTAATCATAGTTTAATTAGGATTAATGAAGTATTGTGTAATCTTTTAAAAATTATAATATGTCCCCGAAAACCTGAAATTCTTGCAAACAAACCCAAACATAACATCTTCTTCTTCTTCTTCCTACCATTAATGCATCCCTTCCCTGATTGTTGTTTATTCTAAGCTTTGTCTATATCTTCTTCTTCCTCTGCATCTTCTTCTTCCTCATTCTTGTACATCTTTTTCTTCCTGCCATTAACACTATCTTCTTCCTCCGCCATTAACATCTTCTCTGCCACAGATCCTCCTCCTCCTGACATTTCGTCCAGGTATGTGTATCTCCCCTTCCCATTTTATATTTCGATTTACAAAGATTTAATGATGGATTGGGTTTGGGTTATAATTTTGATTTAGTTGTTTAGGTTGTTGGGTTCTATTTGATGTAATGCAAGTTGAAAGGAGTGAAATTTGTTGAATATTTTCTTGCACTGTGGGTAGCTAGGGGTGGTAGCACCGATTGTAGGTGGAGATGACTGAAAATGTGTTTTAGATATGATGGATCGCTTAAGCAATGCAGTGTATTGATTAAGCGATCTGGTATGTCTAGTATAATGTAGCAGATCATAGATCGCTTAAGCGATCAGATATATGGTAGAAGATCACTTAAGCAATCTGCTATAAGTCTGGTGTATGGCAGCAGATCGCTTAAGCGATCAGGCTTATTTATACCAGATCACTTAAGCGATCCATTATATCACTTAAGTGATCTAGTAAGCGATATACCAGATCGCTTAAGCGATATACCAGATCAGTCAAGCGACTCAGCATATGCTTTTTAAAATCTTTCAACCCTCAAATACATCAGTTAATAATTTTTTTCTTGCATTATAGGTACTTGGCAATTATTAGACATGGGACAAGTTGTTTTGGGTGTTGAATATTTGGTGAGTGGGCGGAGGAACAAAGTTGCTGGAAGTGAATTGGGAAGAGCAAAGAAGTTATACCAATTGCTATGAGCACAGAGGTTAGTTTTGATGAGTTGATTGATGAAATAATTAGAAGAGGTGATTTGAGTTGCTCACGTAGTGATACAATTGTGAAATATGTTTTAAGCAAAGTTCCTGAACATTATAAGGTACATTCTACTATATTAAAGTCGGATAAAGGAATTGATGTGGGCAATAATGGTTCGAGGTTGATTTTAAGGGTTTCTTTTGTAGATAAACCGTTGGAAGTTGGTTCAAAGGAAGGGGATAACGAGGAAGTTGGCAGAGAGAATGTTGGTTTTAATTTGAACTACGAGGGCACTGGTTTCTTAGTTGAAAAATCAAGAGTAGGCGGTGATTTGGGTGGTGAGGAGGACGCTATAGAAGAGGTTGGTCATGTGCGGCAGAATGAAAATGTTGAGGAGGAGGGCCCAGTACATGTTCCCGCAGATGTAGAGATTCCTTTAAATACAGATTATACAAAAGGTGTAGTTTGTGAGGAAGAGAACACTATAGTCCTTTATGCAGGTTCAAAGGTGGCAATTACAGGTAGTAGTGAATCAGCTCATGTTTTTTCTGATGGATCGGACTTACGCATATGGTATTTATTTGACAACAAAGAGGAAGTTGTGAGGAAGTTAAAACTTGTTGCCGTGAGAGGTCTTTTTGAGTTCATCACCAAAAAGTCTAATTTATCGGTAGTGACGGTTGCATGTCGTGACCGACAGTATAAGTGGCGGGTTTATTGTAGAAGGTTGGCGGAGTCCAAAAAATTTATTGTTAGCACATATACCCGTGAGCACACATGTGGTTTGGGACATATTTCAGGTGAGCATCGACAAGCCTTTACTGATGTTATTGGACAATTTGTCAAAAGTCAGTTCGTTGAAGGGAAAGGTCCATCTCCTAAGGACATTCAAAGACTTGTACGCACAGAGTTGGGATGCGCTGTTAGTTATTGGAAATGCTGGAAAGGGAGACAACATGCACAAGATTTTATGAGAGGCACGTCTGAACATGGGTACACAGTATTAGAAGCGTACCGTTATATGCTTGAGTTGATAAACCAAAGTAGCAAGACGGCTTTGAAGTGGGACAAGAATATGAGGTTTAAATATTTTTTTGTTGCTTATGGTGCTACTATAAGGGGTTTTAAACATGAGAAATGTGTTGGCTATTGATGGTTGCTTTTTGACAAGAAAGTTGGAGGTACATTGTTGGTGGCCACTGCATAGGACAGTGAGAATCACACATATCCCGTTGCATAGTATGTGGTTGACTTTGAGAATGACAAGTCGTGGACTTGGTTTTTTAACAATTAAGTACGATAATGTCTGACAATGACGAGTTATGCATAATATCTGATAGGCACAACTCTATAAAGAAGGGGATTGTCACTATTTATCCTCAAGCACATTACGGATTTTATATGAGGCACCTTGGTGAGAATATAAAACAAAATTTTAAGTGTGCTGGCCTCTTTCAAACATACTACATGGTAGCAAAAGCTTATCGAGTTGATGAGTTTGAGGAGCACTTCCGAAAAATCCGAATTAAGAATGATAGAATTGCTAAGTATCTTGAGCATGATGTTGGTTCCGAGTGATGGAGTAGAGCTTACTTTCCTAGAATAAGGTTTGATGTCATTACCACGAACATAGCCGAGTCCATGAATTTGAAGTTGTTACTAGAAATAGAGTTTCCAATAGTTGCCCTTTTTGATACAATCCAAAGGACATTGTCACGGTGGTTCTATGAGCGTCGTACGGAGTCAGATGATTTTACCACAACCCTTGTTCAGTCAACTGAAAAATTATTGTGAGAACATATAGAACTGTCAAACACACTGTTTGCCTATCCTCTTAATGCTCGAGAGTTCACCGTGCGCGGCTACGGTCCGGATGCCCTAGTTAATATTCTTAGTAAAACTTGCAGCTGTAAAATGCTTGACATTCAACGTTTACCTTGTCCTCATGCACTAGCAGCACTGAAACACCAACGGAAGCCAAATTTTGGTTCAAGAATTTATATGGAACTTTGTTCCTCTCTCTATATGGCAAATCACTACATGCTGGCTTATTCGAAAATGATATATCTAGTTCCTACAGAAGAGCAGTGGGTGGTGCTGGCAGAATTGGTTGACATTATCATCCATTCGCCATTCAAGAAGACAGAAAGTGGGAGAAAAAGAGTTAAGTGTATTCCATCAGCCAGTGAGGTTCCATAAAGTATGAATAAGTGCTTAATTTGCAAGCAACTTGGCACAAGAGAAGTAGTTGCCAGAATCGATCACATGCAGATCCAAAAAAAATAGGTTCGAATTGATCAATAGCAAGAAAGCAAGCAATCTGCAGATAAGATCGAATCGCTTAAGCGACATAAGATCGCTTAAGCGATCGGCTATTATCTGCAGATTTGAACAGTAGATCGTTTAAGCGATCAAGAAGAAGGATGAAATCGAGAGAGTTGCCAAGGCCAACCGTTGAAGAGTTGTTGTTTTCAATTTTTTATGTTTTAAATTTTATTGTTACTTTGAATAAATCATCCTTTATAACATATTAAATCAAATTGATTATTTTTCATTTTCATCAATTTTAAAAAGGGTTTAAGTAAAATTTCGCATATTACCTTTGTGCGACACTGATTGCTACCCAAAGAGGTAAAACAAGCAAAATAAATATTATCAACATCATTGTCGTATCAAGACAATCAATCAATTTACTGAATTAGTCACGAGTGTGGGACGTTAGTAGAAACGTGCCTCATTTCACAAATATGAATGGTTATGATTGAATATGGAGCTCACCCACAATACGGAATATAATTTCTCACTCAAACGTGCACAATATCAAAAGATCGACGAGATAAGAAGCAAAATGTCCTTGGTCGCTTAAGTGATCCTGATTGTTTAATCGACCAAGGCCAAAAGTGAAGAATCGCTTAAGTGATCTTGATTCTGCCTTGGACATGATCACTTAAGCAATCAAAGGTAAAAGTGAAGAATCGATTAAGCGAGAACTTAAATCACTTAAGCGATCGTGCACCTGGGGTGACTTGATTCTGCCTTGCACATGATCGCTTGAGTGACCAAGGGTAAAAGTAATACATCGCTTAAGTGATTCTGATCCTCGCTTGTACGTGATCGCTTAAGCGACTAAGGCTGAACATACAGGATCACTTAAGAGAGACCTATGATTGCTTAAGCGATTCAGTATAGTCGGATGACCTTTATTCTACCTTTGACAAGATCGCATAAGCGATTTATTATCACTTAAGTGACCAAGGCTAAATAGACAAGATCGCTTAAGCGAAACCATATATCGCTTAAGCAACCAAGGCTAAATAGACAGGATCTCTTAAACGACACCATATATCGCTTAAGCGATTAAGGGTAATTTACTTTGGTACTTTAAAAACATTATATACTTTAATATTTTTTTTCCATTTTATGTACCATGTTTATGTATAGACGTAAAAGAATTAATTTAATTAAAATATAATTTTGAAAAAAATTGATTAAGTAATATAAATAATCAAATCAATTGACAAAAGACAAATCATGGCCCACTGAACTAATGGTACAGTCAAAATTGAAGATTATTTTAATCTAATCATTCTCAAATACATCATCCATATTTATGAAATCAGGTACGTTTCTACTAATGTGTCACGCTAGTGCACTATAACATTCATCGATATTTCATATGGTTGTAACCTTAATATGTGTTAATGGAATTAGGTTGCAAATAATCCTTCTTAATTGGCCTTAATAAGTGTTACTAACCGATGTCACTTAACGTTAATGTTAATAATCATGTGATGTTGTGAATGTCTGAAGTTCACATTAACGTCACTTAATATGGGGTTGACAACCTATTCCGAAAAAAAAAAAAAAAAAAAGGAATCGCTTAAGCAATCTTATCATCACTTAAGCGATTCAGTGTTTATAAGCTTTAGCGATAATGTTAATCACTTAAGCAATCTTGTGAAAGGCATAAAAAAAAATAACCCGAATACACTAGATCACTTAAGAGATTTCATTTCTCGCTTAAGCGATCCTGTGTATTTAGCCTTAGTCGTTTAAGCGATCTAGTACCATCGCTTAAGCGATCACATAGAAGCAAGAATCAAGATCACTTAAGCGATGCTTCACTTTTACCCTTCGTCACTTAAGCGATCATGTACAAGGCAAAATCAATATCTGCCCAGATGCACGATCACTTAAGCAATTTACTGTCTCGCTTAAGCAATTCTTCGCTTTTACCCTTAGTCGCTTAAGCGATCAAGTCCGAGGCAGAATGAAGATCTGTCCAGATGCATGATCGCTTAAGTGATTTATGGTCTTGCTTAAGCGATTCTTCGCTTTTACCCTTGGTCGCATTTTGGATCGCTTAAGCGATCAAGTCCGAGGCAGAATTAACATCTACCTAAATGCACGATCGTTTAAACGATTTATGGTCTCGCTTAAGCGATTATTTGCTTTTACCCTTGGTCACTTAAGCGATTTGGTATTGCTTAAGCGATCAAGTCCATGGCAAAATCAAGAACTACCCAGATGCATGATCGCTTAAGCGATTCTTTACTTTTACCCTTGGTCGCTTAAGCAATCAAGTCCGAGGCAAAATTAACATCTGCCTAGATGCACGATCGCTTAAGCGATTTATTGTCTCACTTAAACGATCCTTTATAGAAAACCCTTGGTCGCTTAAGCAATATATGTAGTTACTTATATATCGATTAAGCAATATATGTGGTCGCTTATATATCGCTTAAGCGATCATGGGCAATACATATTTTTTTCAGATTTTCTCCTAAATTTTGACAAACTAAAATCACCAACACATATTAATTCCATATTTTCTCCTGAATTTGACAACCTAATTGCATCAACACATCAATGTCATGTAACAAAAATACTAAATAAACTCCAACTCAAAAGAGGGAAAGAAATACTGAATTACTTTTGTACAAATCTGAAATTTGTCTATTACATTAAATTACAACATTATATACAACAATAAATGTCATATATACATCCAAAACAAAAGCAGGGTCGACAACCTCCATCCCCCCTCTTCATCATTCTCTTCAGCCACTTCCCCGTCCTCCAAAACTATCCAGCACACCTTCAGCAGCAGCACCACAACCCAAGTATCAATAGCCTGACGCCTAACAACACTAGCTGATCCAATTTAAGATAATCCAATTATTCAAGACAACCCAATAAGACAGCATCACATAAACTAAAAAATTCTAAGTCCAACTTCCATACCTTTTGATGACAACATTAACAATGACTTGGATTGGGTTATGGTCAGTCAAAAGGGATCCATATGCCCAT
This sequence comes from Pistacia vera, assembly GCF_008641045.1. Lineage (NCBI taxonomy): Eukaryota > Viridiplantae > Streptophyta > Magnoliopsida > Sapindales > Anacardiaceae > Pistacia > Pistacia vera. The sequence continues at coordinate 133,673 of NW_022196200.1, forward strand.
GGAAGCACTCAACAACCCAGCGCTCCTGACAGTTGCTTATTGTTTCGTCATTCAAGCCGTCATCGGGGTGTTGGTCATGTCGAACTCAATAAATTTTAGTGCATATGCCCTGCAATCAACACTACAATAGGAAGAAGACATTAGCATTATAATCAGCTTATAGAACAATTGTATTATGTATGTTTTATTCAAAATTTACCTTGAGTCATTTATAGGGACAGGAAGGCACTTGAGTGGCCACTTTCCCGTCAGTAATTCATCACCCAAGTACTGAAATTGCGTAACAACAGCGGGAACAATACATACAGTGGCTGCAACTTTGTCTCCAACTGCCTCTCTTGACAGTTACTTGGGTTGCAGTCAAAGATCTGCAGCAAGCCCTTCTCTAATAGCGCGACGACGGTTATCCAATGCATATCCTTGATGTTCATGATGTAGTATACTCTTTTAACATTTGTCCAACTGTTGCCATGTTTGGGCCTTTCCCCCTGTACATACTGCATCATCCTGTCATCAAACTGAAAATCATCAAGGACACCGTCGAAGTCATCTGTGGCCAATCTTTTCCGCTTGCCTCCCCTTATTACACCTCTAGCATTGGCCTTTTTCATTAAAATGTTATATGTAGTTTCCAGCATTTGGCCAAATGCCACATCATTGATGGCACAGTACGGATACAAAATATCGCAATTACTGCTTTGTCGTAGCCTCATAAGTGTCAATACCTCATCGATGTGTTGCATCAAATAAAAACAACATGATAAGTATATATACCTCATGGAAAACATAAGCAAAAATAAGAAAAAATAAGGGAAAATAACTCACCTAGTCGTCGAGCCACATGCCTATCGTCAACATCTTTTCAAACCACTCTCGGGGATAATCCCCAGTCTTGCACCTCACATGCCTATCACTTCCAGAATCATTGTAATAGGCATAGAAGAGTTTTTTCTTTTCCTCATCTAGTGGCCTATACAAATCGACCTTTAACTCATTTATTTTCACTTGCCCACTTACTCTGCCTTCCTCCTCCATTTTCACTTCCCCATTTCCTTCATGTCTTACCTCACCCTCCTCGATTTTCACTTCCCCACTTCCTCCGCCTTCCTCCTTACCCTCTTCCTCCATTTTTGCTCTTCCTCCATTTTTGCTTCTCCACTTTCACGGACTTCCTCATTTTTTTTCTTCGTTTTCCTCTTCTTTCCATACGTTACTATAGTGTAAGGAGAATTTACATGCTTACTCTTTCGGCTCTCTCTTTTATGCTTAGGTTGCACTTCAACCACTTTCAATACCCTACCAACTTCCTCCTCTATCCTACCAACTTTCTCCTCCACCCTTTTCATCCGCTCTTCCATCTTCTCAAACCTCTCATAAACGGCTATTATAAAACTCTCAAACAGACCGTTTATGAGGTCAACCACCTCATTCTCCTGACCTCGACACCTCAGCAAAGCGATATTTGTTTTACCGGTTTTCCAATTGAGTGGAGGCGTACGAAGCTCTTCATCCTCTTCCTTTTTTCTCCCTCCCGCTTATTGGAGCTTCATCATCCTCGACATCAACAACATTCTCAAGCAGTGGCCCTGCAACTGCACTCACATGCATGACCCCTTTTAGGTCCCGCATTAGGTGATTTATCCCTTCATCTGTTGCATCCTCTAGTGCTTTAAACGATGTAACATACTCCTCTCTCGCTTCACCCCTAGTAGCGATGAGGAAGGGACGGACTACTCCCTGCAATAAGAAAAAAAATCAATCAAATTTAAACTACATTTAAAAGCAAGTGTGTATTCAAAAGATTAATCCTTTAATCTTACCCGAGCCACTTGAATTTCCATGTCTATTTTGTAGTAATCCCAATGGGTACACTTTTCGAGTGCCACGCAACATCCTAAGAAATTACAGTCGCTCATTCGAAGTCTTCATCCTCCCCCCTACCTTAGCCAGGACAAGGATGGCCTCATACACCCAAGCCTACATTGTAAAAAAATAGTCCATATCATAATTAAAACACATATAATACAAAAAATATAACAAAAAGCTATTAATATTTACCTGCATTGCCCATGGGAAGCCAAAAAAATTGTACGTACTCGGTCTATTCTTCTCGACAAATTGGCATTGATTTGACACCATGTCTTCTCCTTGCAGAGAGTCCATGGTTAGCTGAAATGATACCCGTTCCCACGGATAAGCATTAAAGAAGTCCATGTTGCTTGCAAACTTCACCTAATCCATATTAACTGCTTTTGTTGAGTCAGAAGCCATTATGATCGAATGCACGAACTATACGAAGCACATCTTGAACCTCTCTGAAGAGGTATACCCACCTTCTCCTAACCTCTCCTCTAAATTGCATCCCATAATAGACGCCTTCCCCCCCAAAACCTTTTTAGCCAAGTTATCAGCTACCCTAAGCTTTTTTATTCTCTCTTGCTCTGCCGCATCTGGAAATGCCCCACATCTTAAGCCTGTCATCAGGGCATATTCCAACATCCCAAACCGTAGTGGCTTCCCATCCACCATGAACCACATTTCATTTTTTTTTTTCTTTTAACTGAGTGCAACAACATATAATGCACTCCTTGCCACCAAAATGCATTTTTTTCAATTTTCTCCAATGTTCACAAAATGACTAAAACAACTCTCTTTGAATCGGTCCATACCATTCCTCTGTTCCTGTAAAATCTCTATTATTCTCGTAAAAACTTGCCAACTCGACCTAACTGTTACCCTTACGGGAAAGTACGGTACATTATTGCTTATAACCTCTAACCCATAGTCCTTATAATTTATGCTTCGGAAAATCTACACAATTGATATAAATTAAATATCAGCAAAAAAAATAAAAAAAAAAAAAAAGAAACCAAAACAACCAATAGGCTAGTAATTTGGGGGATATGGGTTTCGAGAGCATCAGGGAATGAGTGTTTTTGGCCTCAAGAGGACCGGGGAAGCCAATGCAAGCCCTACAGAGGCTGTTGTGGCAGGTTTCATGAGGTTGGAGGGCAGAGGATGACAAGAGGTGGCGAAATAGGAGGGGCTGGAGGGTTGCCCTGCATATTGCAGGGTTGGCCTCGCACAACGCGCGTAGCTGTGCCCTCGATTTTGCCACCACCTGCCATCCCCAACCCTCCAATCTCCCACAAACAACCTCCCTTGTCTTCCCCCATCCTCTGGAACCCAAACAAAGCCACTCCTCTAATGTTTGTCAACTACTCAACAAAACGCCACAACCACCATAACAATAAAACCAACTACATATCCCCCAAATTTGCACAAATTAATCAAATTTCTCATCAAATTAAAAACAACAAGTAAAAAACGTACCCTTTTTTCACCGGCATCTTCCTCCTCGCTTGAATTCTCGCGGGCGTCCTCCTCTTTAGAATCGTTTTCTGATTCTTCTCTCTGTTCTTGTGCCCCGTTGTCTCTTCTGCCTCTGGACCACTTTCACTCATTGGATAATCTACCGGAGCGTCTTCTTCGACAGTCTTTGAACTGTCGCTACCGCAGGAGTCTAGGATTTAGAGTGGGGTTGGGTTTGTTAGTGTATGCCCTAGGACCCAATCGTGTTGTCAGTTTCAAGGCATTATATCTTGTAAATGTATTATGAATAAAAGAAAGTGTTCTTATTTCACATGTTGATTTTCTGCTTCATTTATATTATATTATATTTAATATTGCATGTGAAATGTCTGGATGACACGGATCTTCAGAAGATCAAATCATCAAAGAATTCCCTACGCAAGTAATGTTAATTGGGCAATAACATTGCATAGTAGGCATGTTTAATGTCTCTATCGAATATCATGTGATGGTATTAGTGTGGGTGACTATAAGAAATATGTCACTAAGGCATTAGCATGGATAAACAGTTAGTGAACTATTTATCGAATACGGCCGATTACAATGAATCATATGGATGTGGTCAATGATGTATCGTAGGATCGTGCTAGTGTACCACTGATCCTTAGACCTAAGACATCATGGTTGGATTCAACATAAGATGCATATGGTTCATATTGGTTTATAAACACGAGACTAGTCATGTCTTGTGTAATAAGTCGGTTTGGTCATATGTTATTCATGTGCGAGGACAAGTGATGGTCAAGATGGGATTCGTTAACTCAAAATAGTCCAGTCTCGAGTTCCCATACGAATGTCAATAAACATTGGAAAAGGTAAATCTCTGGCAAGAGTATAATGAATGTCAGATGAAAAGTAGTTTTATGTTGACGAGTCCATTGTATCGATTAACAATTCGATTAAAGATTAAGTTAAAGGTTTTGACATACTATGAACCATTCTTAATCGGGATTAGATAACAGAGGGATTTGACTACACGGTACGTACGATCAGAATAGGTTCATTGGAGTTTAAACTTCATTGTGGTTTAGGGGTTATGGAACATTGCTAGACGTCTACCATAATCAGTGGGAGTTTCGATTATAAAGAGTTATAACGAAACATACCAAAATCTGATATTGGGCCCACGGCTAGGTCACAGTGAACCAAAATGGTCACACATAAAACCAAACTCAAGGAGAGAGAGTTATACATATCATTAATCAGATTAATGATGTTCGGATGTAAACGGTTGCATCCAAATTAATGCATTGGTGAGAAATGATTATCCATGGATAGCTAGCACTAACCAAGGGTAATAAGGATTTATTAAATATTATTATTGAATTGGATTCAATGATGGGGGCAAAAGTACATTGGTTTTATTCTAAAGAGTTAGAATATTTAATGGAATTAAAATTTGGTCTAATTATGAATTAACCATAAAACCAAGGACTTGACATACATGTTTATTCTCAAGTTAATTTTAAATTGTTTGAGGCCTTCCCAAAACAATTTAAAATTACATTTTGTGCCCATGGTATATAAATTAAGAGAAATGCTAGTTTTACAAAGACACATACAAATGGGGCATACAAAGACAATCCCCACCATTGATTTTCATGATTTCTCTCTCTCTCTCTCTTTCCGTTTTTTCTTTGTTTTTTTCTTCTTGCTGATGTCACTTTGTAGCCCTCTTTGTATGGGCCTTTGTAAGGATAACATTTTTCATAAATTAAGTATTATACCATTTTAATAAAAATTTGAAAGAATTGAAAACAAAATCACTCTCTCATTTTCTCTCTCACTCTCTCGGCTCTCTCATCTTTGGCTTGGGTGGACTTCATTTTGAGTTTCTTCATTCTCTTTTGAAGAATCTAGACTCCACATTTCAACATCAAGCTTTCAATAGCAAAAGGAGTTGGTAATTTTCTATCATTTTCTTACATTAATAAGTTAATGAATTAATTGTTTGTTTTCTACCTTATGTCCATGTAACGCCCCACTTGAGATACGTAGCCATTGTTTATGGTAAGGCCTAAAGGTTTACTGAATTGCTCCAAAATGAGATTGTTTATTATTCATGTTGTTTGGTTGGCCCTTGGTTGAGTGTTTACCATGGAATTGATCAAGACTTGGCAGATTTTGGAGGTGCAGCCTTCGCCAGGGTGAGGAAGAAGCTTCGTCGCGGCGACGTTGGTTCTGTGTTGACGGTGTCAGTTCTGGAATGTTTCGCCGAGGCGATGAAAATTTCTTCGCCGCGGAGACGAGACGGCAGAAAAGTTTTTTGAGGTTTCTAGAAAATTCTCCATAGGGGTAAAATAACCTTTCTACCCCTAATTAGCAGGAAAAGTGGGGAGTAAAATGGAAGAAAATTTCATGGAGAATGGTGTAAAATGGGGGTGAGTTTGTAAAGAATTAAAGGTGAGGGTGAGTTTGTAAAGAATTAAAGGATAAAGGTGGAATTTTCAAGAAAGAGTGACGGTAAAATGAGAAAGAGTGTATATTATATGAGCTAATAAGGGTTGAGTTCTCTAAACCCATTCATTTCACCCATTTCCACCGCCTCTTCATCCCTCATTTTCTCTCAATTCCTCACTCAATCTTCCAAGGGATTTTTGAGAGTTTTGAGTTGGAATTTGACAAAGAATTGATCCTAAGCAAGAAGAGGTAAGAATCCCTACTCTAGAGATGAGTTTTATTTATGTAAGGGTTAAGTTCTTACTAAATTTATGCTTAGAAAATAAGGGAAAGCTATGGTCCAACAAGAGTAGAGAGCTTTAGTGGAGATTAGTCAAGTATGAGGTAAGTAAATCCCAACCCAAGTTGAGATTTAAGACTTCTCTTGAGTAGAAATTTAGTAGAAATGATGTATGCATGTTTTATGTATGTATTTGAGAAATTGAGTAGAGATATATGTCTACTTGTTGAGAAATTAAATTGAGATGAGTATTCATGTTGAGTTTGTTGGATACTTCTCCTTTATAAGGAGTGTAGATGTGTGGTGAGTTGAGATGAAGTTAGATGAGATTGAGTATGTAATTGGGAGTGTTCTTCTATGGTAAAGATTATGCCCATGGAAGGGAGTTTACTCCCAACTTTGGATGGTTAAAAAGAGAAATAGAGTTATAGTTAGAGAAGAGTTTTTATATGCATATGAGTTGTTTGATGAAATGCCTAAGAGAAGCATGAGAATGAGTTATGAACATTAATTATTGCAACATTGTATAATGGCATTTCCTAAGTGCATTAATAGGCATGAACCATCCATATGCATTAATTGTGCTTTGAGAGAGAACTTGAGAAAAAGTTGAGAAAGAGTAGAGAATTACTCTAAGAGTTAAGCTACATTATGATGAGTAGCTAGAGAAAGAGTAAAGATCTTGTGCACAAGAGTTAAAGAAGAGAATAGAGTAAGTTGTACGATGGGGAACCCGTGAGTGATGAGTAAAGTCACGAGAGTGGGTGCTTTGTGATCCCCAACCGTGCCTCCGGTCAGATGAGGCCATGACTGTCACGCATAGTGGAACATGTGGTTCCAGCTGTGCCTCCGATAAGATGGGGCCATGACATTCAGAGAGAGAGAGAATACACTCACGTGGCCAAGGGTTCCGAATCCATGCATGACCAAATCCGATCGGTAGAGAAATGAGTAGAAGTCACGTAGAGTGGTAGCGCCCAGCTGTGCCTCCTGTCAGATGAGGTGTGACATTCTAATGAGTAAGAATGAGAAAGAACAAAACTAGAAAGAACAGAAAGAGAAAAAGAGTAAGGTCACGAAAAACGGTTTGAGTTCTCGGCCGTACCTCCGGTAAGATGAGGCCGTGACATATGCCAGAGGGTGTATAGCAAAGAATATAAGAAACAGAAACAGAAAGAGAACAGAGATGAGAAAAGCTAAGAGTTAAGCTATATTATGAGTACTAGCTTGAGAAAGAGATGAGCAAATATGAGAGAATAAAGAGAGACAATGAGTAGGGTTACGAAGAGTAGGATGAGTACCTAGCCGTGCCTCCGGTAAGATGAGGCCGTAACCTACAACAAAAAGTTAACAGAAAAGAGTTATGAGGAAGAGAGACAGAAAGAGAATCAGTAGAAGTCACGTAGAGTGGGAGAAGTCTCGGTCGTGCCTCCGGTAAGATGGGGCCATGACATTCAAGAGCGAGTTAGTAGAAATGAATTATGAGAAATGAGAATGAGATAATATAGAGAATTAAAGAATGAGAAAGCTTGAGAAAGCTTGAGAAAGAATGAGATAGAAAGAGAGAGTATAAGAAAGAATGAGAGTTTGAGCATGTACAACTCTTACAAGCATGCACCATGATTTTCCTTCATGATGAGTATGACGAGAATAAGAGAGAGAGAACCATGATTTTCCTTCATGGTGAGTATAATGAGAATAAGAGAGAACCATGATTGTCCTTCATGGTGAGTAAGAATAAGGGAAGGAGAAAAGAGAATAAGAACAAAGAGAAAGAAAGAATAAAAAGAGCAAAACAGAGTTAAAGGAGAATAACAGTATTAGAAAGAAAGAGAAAAACAGTGAGAATTAGAAATAGAAGAACGGTAGAATAAAGAAAGAACCAAAGAGTGAGTTGCGGGGACAGGTAGTAGAGGATTTACTTACTAAGCATTGTTGTACTCACCCCGTTGTTCTTCTCTGTTTGTAGAAAATAGGAGCAACGGTCAGATGGACGTCGAGGAGCGGAGAGTATCGGCACCACTGTCCACCAACTATGATATTTTGTATTAATTAGAAAGTTTTTAATATATAGTATTTTGTATTTGTAAAGAATTATGTTTTTATGAGTAAAGAAAAATTTGAGCCCACTATCTCTCATACGCTATGTATATCTATAATTTACACAGTATGTATTATAAGAATAGTAGTAAAGAGGAGGTGTTACAGTCCATCATCTTGATAATCATTTTCTCTCCATTTTCATGTCCAAAAAGCATGAATCCCAACATGGTTTTCCTCCTCTTTGTTAATATTAGCCATGATTTTGTGGAAGGAAGCTTTAGGATCGAATATTTGCCGAAGTAGGACACTTTCGTCACCGGTTAAGCGATTTTGAAGGGTGGAGGTCGTTTTTAATTTTCAAAATTTAAACAAACTTTCATTAATTATATTTACCCACATATGTTTAAATCTTTTCAATTTAACCCGTTTTACATGTTTATTGAATCCTAAGTATGTCACGTCAGTTTTTCTAAATTAAAAAAAAATTACAAAATATTTTTGGGGTCATTTTTCAAATGCAAAGTTGGGAGGTCCGGGAAGTTAAATTTCCTCGCAGACTAGTGTCAAACATTATAAAATATAACCACTAAATATTTAAATATACAACTTGAATTCACAGTTATTGGGTGTTTTTATATTCCCTGGATTTTAACACCGTTTTCCAATGGGCATGAACTGACCGTGTGCCAATAATTATGAAGAAGCCTGCACACGAAAGGGAGAACGACATTTTCCTACCCAAGGTTTGACGAAATGACACTCTCCCACCCTTTAAGTTTAAAAATAACACTTTTCCACTCTTTGTTAAGTTTTGTTATGTTTTCCGTTAATATTTTACTAAAAATATGAAAGTACCCTTAAAATTTTGACTTTATAAATTTTTTATTATTTTTAATTAGCTAAAAATAAAAAAATAAAAGTAATTAACCCAATCTAAACAGTTAGGAATAATGCTACGAAATTGTTTAAAGTTAAATGATCTTAATATTTATTTATTTATTTATTTATAATGTCATCAATATCTCATCACCATTATTCAATAATCTACTAAATTTATAATGTTTTTCATAATACAATGTTTTTTATTTTTCCTAATTAACATAGAAAATCAATATTCCTAATTAATTAATAAACAAAGAAAAAAATATATTTACACTTGAACTAATAAATAATTGAGTAAAGACTTTGACTTAATTAAATTTTAATTTATAATAAACTAAATAAGAACTAAACTATTTAATGATATTTTTCGTATTTTCAATCAAATATTAACTGAAAATGTTAACAGAATCTGTGGAATAGTAGAAAAGTGTTATTTTGAAACTTGACGGCGGGAAAGTAATATTTTCGTCAAACTTGGGTGCGAAAATGACGTTCTCCCCACACAAAATTATAACTTAATATTGCCTTTTGGTTGGATCCATGTTTTAAAATTTTTAATGGCAACACTCACTCGTATAACTTAATTAACCTTTAATTGGGTACAAACATTTAAACTTTTGCTCCAGGACCATGACCTTTGACTAATCTTTGACTATTTTAGTCAGCTCCGGTCAAACCTCTGCATCCTTCAATAAAGTACAATAGCAACATATAAAAATAATATTAATATACATGAACATGAATGTCATCACTTGGTATCAATATATATGCTTTTATTAATAATAATCCTGCAATACACACAATACAAAAGTAGAAGCCTGCTGTTCTTCATCTCCGATGACACTTTGTTAATTACATATATAGAGGATCCCACTAACCATAAAACAACTAAAACTAATGCTGCTTCATCACAATTAATCAAAAATGTGATGTTACTTCATTGCACCTGCCTTCACCAGCGGTTTGGAAGAGCTCTCACAGATTGAAAAGTGCTTCCCTTCTGGTGATTCTTCCACTAATCTTGACAACTTCTCCACAATTTCTCCAGCACTTGGTCTCATTTCAGGGTCTTCTTCTACACAAGCTCTTGCAATGTTTGCCACTGTAACTGCAGCATCAAATGAATAATTCTCACCCAATGCGCTATCCATCCAATCCCTCAGCTCATCCGCATTATCTGATTGTAATATGGACTTTATTTTCTCTGAAAGCCACACACTTCCTTCATCTTTCTTCTTCGGCCTGTTGATTGGGGTTTGGCCTGATAAAATCTCCAGTAAAACTACTCCGTAAGCAAAGATATCAACGCTTGGAGAAATTACACGTTCGTGGATATACTCAGGAGCCAAATACCCCAAGCTCCAAGTGGCAGGATTTGTTGAATAAAATTGTGGACTCTCAGTATCGTCTTCAACACATTTCGCCATACCGAAATTCCCCAGCTTGGCATTGAATTCCTCATCCAAAAAGATGTTCCGGCTCTTTATATTTCTGTGAACATAACTCGGATTCATAATTTGGTGCATGTATTGTAACGCCATGGCCACATCAAGGCAGATTCTTAACCTCTGGCTCCATGTCAGGAAACAATAGCAAGAGGCAATGAATTGATTCTTCATTGCTAATCCACCATGGAGCCAGTCCTTCAAGGACCCATTTTTAGCATACTCAAAAACCAGAAACGAATGAGGACCATCAGTCAAACATGTGCCTAGTAGCCTAATTATGTTGGGATGATGATAAGTTGCATTTTGAAAAAATTGAATCTCAACCTTTGCGATAATCTCTGGTTGCGTCCGCTTTATGGCCAAGTTCTTTCCACTGAGACGACCATGATAAACAGCTCCCTCTATTTGGTTACTGGGATTAAAGTCTTCCGTTGCTCTTCTCAGCTCCTCTACAGTATGGCTCTCCACTAGCATTTTGTGAGTGTCAATGGTTGGGCCATCAATTGTACACTGGAATCCTTCAAATGACCTTTTTTTGTCACTGGTAGTCCTTATACTTGCAGTACTGAGTTGTTGATGTTGCTGTTGAAGCTCAACATCTCCATCCTTTTGTAGTACTGGATTCTGTTTCTTCTTCTTCAAGAGGATCACAGTAACAGCAGCTGCAATTGCGATACACCCTCCAACGACGACTCCGCTGAGAGCAATAAAAGCTCCCACCTTCATCATCTTGGACTTTTTCTTCGGTAGAGTAGTTGCAGAGATGTTGGTGGTTTCAGGAAAATGCAAATTGGGTTCACGGGGTTTTGAAAGGAGACCAAGATCAGGCTTACCGTTAAGAGGAATCAAAAGAGAAGTAAAAGGTGTAAGGCCTCCTGGCTTAAAGGTTCCCGATAAAGATTTGTTATTTGCAGATATTATGGCGTCAGAAGTGGTGTTGAACTTAATGGCCAAACTAGATGTAGTATCTCCTGCACTTACCGGATAAGACAACAGAAGTCTTGTCTGTGGGAGATTCTCCGATGAAGAAAGACAAGCACATCTTAATGGAACTTGTAGGCGAACTTTATCAGCAAGTCCTGACGGCGAAACTCGAGGGTTTTTCTCCCGGATGGCTTTACAAGTCGTCAAGCCCTCCAGTGATTCAGCAATTCCATTGAAGCTCTCACCTTTGACGGTGGTTTTAGTTAAAACAGCCTGAAAGAAACCACCGTTGCATTTACAGTCAATCGGAATCAACAAGGGCTGATCTTTTGGAAGAAACTCTGTGTCCGCAGAGAATCCATTGGCCTCAGAAATCACAAACCGGTTTAATCCCAAGTAAAAGCTCAAGTTGTAAAGAGAAGAGTAGTAAGAATTAGTGCGAAGAATTGCAAAAGTGCCACACTGATCCTGGGAGCCAACTGAATTACAGCGGTAGCCTGAAGCGTCCGGAGAGGTGGAGCCGCAGTTGAGCAAGTTTTGTCCAAGTATACAGACAAGTGCCCAGATGAATAAGACCAAAACTCTTAAGTAGAGCACAGTGATGGGAGCTGCCATACTTATGGACATTAGACACTGAGTTCAACACATAGAGTACTAATAAAAATATAAAGAGCTTTTTATGAGTTAAAGAGAGAGTGAATATTTTGGATCCATACAAAAAATGGTGTTAAAATAAGAGTAGTTTTCATAGGTGTTGATGGACAGGATTCTTGGGGCTGACAAAATGTGTTGTATTTGAATAATTTTTACTGACTCCAGCTAGCTGTTTGGGTAACCACCAAACCTTGGGCTTGATTCTAAAAACTAACTATTTGTTCCAAAATTTCAATGGCCGGTGGTGATCATAATTCATAAACACCACCCTGAACTTCTTCTTGGGCTTCAAACCTTCTTTTTTTTATTGGGAAATAATATGCATCTGTCTTGATTTGACACTCTAATTTGTAAACCTTATCTAGATAGAAGAAGATTAGAGGTGTTGAGATTCGCTACATATCTTATGGCCGCCCTGCTTCAGAGTTTACATGTTTGTGTGCACAAATACGTAGTTATATTCATGAATATACATTCTTATATATAGCCATAGCCCAGGAAATTCAGTGGACCAAACAAACCATGCCAACAAAAACTACAAGGTATCTTTGTTTGAAAAAAAGTAAAACTAAAATAAAGGGGTTCCATGCATTGCCCAGATTAATTTAAATTAACTGCACACTTTAATCTAATTTTATGGCCTAAAGGCCAAGGGATGCGTGGCTAACTCCTGTATTTCAGCAAATTATTTAAGCTCTCAATTCTTTTTGGGTTTGCTTGATGCTTATTGTGTCATTGATGACCAAAATGCTTTCACTGTAATTAAAGAGGAGTAGTTTCAGGCGGGTGGCCATGTGAATTGACTAGCTTCTACAATTCCCTGGCATGGTTTATTGCAAAACGAGAAGAAAAGAATGTATGGCTAAGGCCTAGGAGAATTGTTGTGCATGAACCTCGAAGGAGGAACTTGAAGTTAATTAAGCATATGCATGCATGATTATGTTGAGGTATATATATCATGCATTTCCAAGAATAAAACCAAAATAAAGATAAATGAAGATTTGTATGTTTTGTGAAATGTGATACAGCAAGCAATTGCGAATTGCATGGATTGAAATGATTTGGAAATTGAAAGATATCCAGAAATTGACGTGATGAGACGTGGATGCATTGTAAAGCTTAGGCAAGAAAGTGAGAGTAGCCATGGATAGGTCAAATTGGGCATGAAATCCTAAGTTGACAAACCAAACCCACCCACTTTCCCAAAAGGTGTCTGCTATAGTAAATCATCTCCACCGCAGCCCACATGTCATTCTTATGTAGTATTCCCCTTTTAGATATTTAAAAATCATAGCCGAAATTTATAACTAGACTACGTATGCAATCAATGCTGATGTGTAATGAGGATACATAAATCTATACTAGCTAGAATGATCTGTTCTACCTTGACGGGATCAGAATTGATATGTGCATAATTACGGATAATCAGTGATGAGCAAATGATGAATGTAAAAAGTAAATGATAAAGAGATTTTTAAAGTGGTTCGGCGAGATAAACTCTTAAGTCTACGTCCACTGTTCTTGTATTTGCTGTGAGAGCTTACAATATGAATTGTATGAGAGTTTTCAAACCTCTTTTTCATCATTTGAAGGAGGTATATATACAACATTTGTACAAAAGAAAGAGCGAAAATAAAGGGATTACAATTAATTTGAAATGCAACTCCGATATTGTCGCTATTAGTCATTGTGATTGCGCAAAGATTCCTATTAATCTGATTCCTCTCGAGATATCTAGGATCTGGAGTTATCTGGGAATTGCTTGAACGATCGCACGGATTATTCCCGACTAGCTTGTGTTGGGTCGAGCTAGAGCTCGACGAGCTTATGTTGGATCGTACAATCGTTGGAGTCAAGCTAGTTCTGAATCGAGCTACATGCTCGCAGTAGCCCAAGCTTGGTGGAAAAATCACACGTAACATGTAACCTTTGGATATAATTCAAATGTATCTATATATATTTTCATTTTCACAAAAGAAAGTCTTATAGATCATTCATTTAAGTTTGTTGTGCGGGAATAAATACCTAGCTCGAGCCTGGTAGAAGCTCGAGAATCCTAGTCCGAACGTCTTGCCAAGCAGGTCACAGAAACTGTTCGCCCAAGACAAGTGTCAACTCTTGATGGGCAAGACAAATGTCAACAACTTCAACGATCATTACAACACTTGGCGAACTAATAAGCCGCATGATCGCCATGTGCTATACATGCAGCTGTGTAACAACTACTGAAAACTAGTACAATGCATGCATAATAACAATATAAAATTGGGCCCCAAAAATTTCTTTTCATTAGAA